>NC_080059.1:25333291-25633291 GCF_026212465.1 Amaranthus tricolor | reverse complement strand
AAGGATCAATGATCAATGAAGAATGAACGATGAAGAATGAACAAGGAGTAATGGTCAATGACGAATGAACGATGAAGAATGAACAAGGATCAATGATCAATGACGAATGAACGATGAAGAATGAACAAGGATCAATGATCAATGAAGAATGAACGATGAAGAATGAACAAGGATCAATGATCAATGAAGAATGAACGATGAAGAATGAACAAGGAACAATGATCAATGAAGAATGATCGATGAAGAATGAACAAGGATTAATGGTCAATGAAGAATGAACGATGAAGAATGAACAAGGATCAATGGTCAATGAAGAATGAACGATGAAGAATGAACAAGGATCAATGATCAATGAAGAATGAACAAGGATAAATGATCAAAGAAGAATGAACGATGAAGAATGAACAAGGATCAATGATCAATGAAGAATGAACGATGAAGAATGAACAAGGAGTAATGGTCAATGACGAATGAACGATGAAGAATGAACAAGGATCAATGATCAATGACGAATGAACGATGAAGAATGAACAAGGATCAATGATCAATGAAGAATGAACGATGAAGAATGAACAAGGATCAATGATCAATGACGAATGAACGATGAAGAATGAACAAGGATCAATGATCAATGAAGAATGAACAAGGATCAATGATCAAAGAAGAATGAACGATGAAGAATGAACAAGGTTCAATGATCAATGAAGAATGAACGATGAAGACTAAACAAGGATTAATGGTCAATGACGAATGAACGATGAAGAATGAACAAGGATCAATGATCAATGAAGAATGAACGATGAAGAATGAACAAGGATTAATGGTCAATGACGAATGAACGATGAAGAATGAACAAGGATCAATGATCAATGAAGAATGAACGATGAAGAATGAACAAGGATCAATGATAAATGAAAAATGAACGATGAAGAATGAATAAGGATCAATGATCAATGACGAATGAACGATGAAGAATGAACAAGGATCAATGATCAATGAAGAATGAACGATGAAGAATGAACAAGGATCAATGATCAATGAAGAATGAACGATGAAGAATGAACAAGGAACAATGATCAATGAAGAATGATCGATGAAGAATGAACAAGGAGTAATGGTCAATGACGAATGAACGATGAAGAATGAACAAGGATCAATGATCAATGACGAATGAACGATGAAGAATGAACAAGGATCAATGATCAATGAAGAATGAACGATGAAGAATGAACAAGGATCAATGATCAATGAAGAATGAACGATGAAGAATGAACAAGGAACAATGATCAATGAAGAATGAACGATGAAGAATGAACAAGGAGTAATGGTCAATGACGAATGAACGATGAAGAATGAACAAGGATCAATGATCAATGACGAATGAACGATGAAGAATGAACAAGGAACAATGATCAATGAAGAATGATCGATGAAGAATGAACAAGGATTAATGGTCAATGAAGAATGAACGATGAAGAATGAACAAGGATCAATGGTCAATGAAGAATAAACGATGAAGAATGAACAAGGATCAATGATCAATGAAGAATGAACAAGGATCAATGATCAAAGAAGAATGAACGATGAAGAATGAACAAGGATTAATGGTCAATGATGAATGAACGATGAAGAATGAACAAGGATCAATGATCAATTACGAATGAACGATGAAGAATGAACAAGGATCAATGATCAATGACGAATGAACGATGAAGAATGAACAAGGATCAATGATCAATGAAGAATGAACAAGGATAAATGATCAAAGAAGAATGAACGATGAAGAATGAACAAGGATCAATGATCAATGAAGAATGAACGATGAAGAATGAACAAGGAGTAATGGTCAATGACGAATGAACGATGAAGAATGAACAAGGATCAATGATCAATGACGAATGAACGATGAAGAATGAACAAGGATCAATGATCAATGAAGAATGAACGATGAAGAATGAACAAGGATCAATGATCAATGACGAATGAACGATGAAGAATGAACAAGGATCAATGATCAATGAAGAATGAACAAGGATCAATGATCAAAGAAGAATGAACGATGAAGAATGAACAAGGTTCAATGATCAATGAAGAATGAACGATGAAGACTAAACAAGGATTAATGGTCAATGACGAATGAACGATGAAGAATGAACAAGGATCAATGATCAATGAAGAATGAACGATGAAGAATGAACAAGGATTAATGGTCAATGACGAATGAACGATGAAGAATGAACAAGGATCAATGATCAATGAAGAATGAACGATGAAGAATGAACAAGGATCAATGATAAATGAAAAATGAACGATGAAGAATGAATAAGGATCAATGATCAATGACGAATGAACGATGAAGAATGAACAAGGATCAATGATCAATGAAGAATGAACGATGAAGAATGAACAAGGATCAATGATCAATGAAGAATGAACGATGAAGAATGAACAAGGAACAATGATCAATGAAGAATGATCGATGAAGAATGAACAAGGAGTAATGGTCAATGACGAATGAACGATGAAGAATGAACAAGGATCAATGATCAATGACGAATGAACGATGAAGAATGAACAAGGATCAATGATCAATGAAGAATGAACGATGAAGAATGAACAAGGATCAATGATCAATGAAGAATGAACGATGAAGAATGAACAAGGAACAATGATCAATGAAGAATGAACGATGAAGAATGAACAAGGAGTAATGGTCAATGACGAATGAACGATGAAGAATGAACAAGGATCAATGATCAATGACGAATGAACGATGAAGAATGAACAAGGAACAATGATCAATGAAGAATGATCGATGAAGAATGAACAAGGATTAATGGTCAATGAAGAATGAACGATGAAGAATGAACAAGGATCAATGGTCAATGAAGAATAAACGATGAAGAATGAACAAGGATCAATGATCAATGAAGAATGAACAAGGATCAATGATCAAAGAAGAATGAACGATGAAGAATGAACAAGGATTAATGGTCAATGATGAATGAACGATGAAGAATGAACAAGGATCAATGATCAATTACGAATGAACGATGAAGAATGAACAAGGATCAATGATCAATGACGAATGAACGATGAAGAATGAACAAGGATCAATGATCAATGACGAATGAACGATGAAGAATGAACAAGGATCAATGATCAATGAAGAATGAACAAGGATCAATGATCAATGACGAATGAACGATGAAGAATGAACAAGGAGTAATGGTCAATGACGAATGAACGATGAAGAATGAACAAGGATCAATGATCAATGAAGAATGAACGATGAAGAATGAACAAGGATCAATGATAAATGAAAAATGAACGATGAAGAATGAATAAGGATCAATGATCAATGACGAATGAACGATGAAGAATGAACAAGGATCAATGATCAATGAAGAATGAACGATGAAGAATGAACAAGGAGTAATGGTCAATGACGAATGAACGATGAAGAATGAACAAGGATCAATGATCAATGACGAATGAACGATGAAGAATGAACAAGGAACAATGATCAATGAAGAATGATCGATGAAGAATGAACAAGGATTAATGGTCAATGAAGAATGAACGATGAAGAATGAACAAGGATCAATGGTCAATGAAGAATGAACGATGAAGAATGAACAAGGATCAATGATCAATGAAGAATGAACAAGGATCAATGATCAAAGAAGAATGAACGATGAAGAATGAACAAGGATTAATGGTCAATGATGAATGAACGATGAAGAATGAACAAGGATCAATGATCAATTACGAATGAACGATGAAGAATGAACAAGGATCAATGATCAATGACGAATGAACGATGAAGAATGAACAAGGATCAATGATCAATGAAGAATGAACAAGGATCAATGATCAAAGAAGAATGAACGATGAAGAATGAACAAGGTTCAATGATCAATGAAGAATGAACGATGAAGAATGAACAAGGATTAATGGTCAATGACGAATGAACGATGAAGAATGAACAAGGATCAATGATCAATGAAGAATGAACGATGAAGAAAGAACAAGGATTAATGGTCAATGACGAATGAACGATGAAGAATGAACAAGGATCAATGATCAATGAAGAATGAACGATGAAGAATGAACAAGGATCAATGATAAATGAAAAATGAACGATGAAGAATGAATAAGGATCAATGATCAATGACGAATGAACGATGAAGAATGAACAAGGATCAATGATCAATGAAGAATGAACGATGAAGAATGAACAAGGAGTAATGGTCAATGACGAATGAACGATGAAGAATGAACAAGGATCAATGATCAATGACGAATGAACGATGAAGAATGAACAAGGATCAATGATCAATGAAGAATGAACGATGAAGAATGAACAAGGATCAATGATCAATGAAGAATGAACGATGAAGAATGAACAAGGAACAATGATCAATGAAGAATGATCGATGAAGAATGAACAAGGATTAATGGTCAATGAAGAATGAACGATGAAGAATGAACAAGGATCAATGGTCAATGAAGAATGAACGATGAAGAATGAACAAGGATCAATGATCAATGAAGAATGAACAAGGATAAATGATCAAAGAAGAATGAACGATGAAGAATGAACAAGGATCAATGATCAATGAAGAATGAACGATGAAGAATGAACAAGGAGTAATGGTCAATGACGAATGAACGATGAAGAATAAACAAGGATTAATGGTCAATGACGAATGAACGATGAAGAATGAACAAGGATCAATGATCAATGAAGAATGATCGATGAAGAATGAACAAGGATTAATGGTCAATGAAGAATGAACGATGAAGAATGAACAAGGATCAATGGTCAATGACGAATGAACGATGAAGAATGAACAAGGATCAATGATCAATGAAGAATGAACAAGGATCAATGATCAAAGAAGAATGAACGATGAAGAATGAACAAGGATCAATGATCAATGAAGAATGAACGATGAAGAATGAACAAGGAGTAATGGTCAATGACGAATGAACGATGAAGAATGAACAAGGATCAATGATCAATGACGAATGAACGATGAAGAATGAACAAGGAACAATGATCAATGAAGAATGATCGATGAAGAATGAACAAGGATTAATGGTCAATGAAGAATGAACGATGAAGAATGAACAAGGATCAATGGTCAATGAAGAATGAACGATGAAGAATGAACAAGGATCAATGATCAATGAAGAATGAACAAGGATCAATGATCAAAGAAGAATGAACGATGAAGAATGAACAAGGATTAATGGTCAATGATGAATGAACGATGAAGAATGAACAAGGATCAATGATCAATTACGAATGAACGATGAAGAATGAACAAGGATCAATGATCAATGACGAATGAACGATGAAGAATGAACAAGGATCAATGATCAATGAAGAATGAACAAGGATCAATGATCAAAGAAGAATGAACGATGAAGAATGAACAAGGTTCAATGATCAATGAAGAATGAACGATGAAGAATGAACAAGGATTAATGGTCAATGACGAATGAACGATGAAGAATGAACAAGGATCAATGATCAATGAAGAATGAACGATGAAGAAAGAACAAGGATTAATGGTCAATGACGAATGAACGATGAAGAATGAACAAGGATCAATGATCAATGAAGAATGAACGATGAAGAATGAACAAGGATCAATGATAAATGAAAAATGAACGATGAAGAATGAATAAGGATCAATGATCAATGACGAATGAACGATGAAGAATGAACAAGGATCAATGATCAATGAAGAATGAACGATGAAGAATGAACAAGGAGTAATGGTCAATGACGAATGAACGATGAAGAATGAACAAGGATCAATGATCAATGACGAATGAACGATGAAGAATGAACAAGGATCAATGATCAATGAAGAATGAACGATGAAGAATGAACAAGGATCAATGATCAATGAAGAATGAACGATGAAGAATGAACAAGGAACAATGATCAATGAAGAATGATCGATGAAGAATGAACAAGGATTAATGGTCAATGAAGAATGAACGATGAAGAATGAACAAGGATCAATGGTCAATGAAGAATGAACGATGAAGAATGAACAAGGATCAATGATCAATGAAGAATGAACAAGGATAAATGATCAAAGAAGAATGAACGATGAAGAATGAACAAGGATCAATGATCAATGAAGAATGAACGATGAAGAATGAAGAAGGAGTAATGGTCAATGACGAATGAACGATGAAGAATGAACAAGGATCAATGATCAATGACGAATGAACGATGAAGAATGAACAAGGATCAATGATCAATGAAGAATGAACGATGAAGAATGAACAAGGATCAATGATCAATGACGAATGAACGATGAAGAATGAACAAGGATCAATGATCAATGAAGAATGAACAAGGATCAATGATCAAAGAAGAATGAACGATGAAGAATGAACAAGGTTCAATGATCAATGAAGAATGAACGATGAAGAATAAACAAGGATTAATGGTCAATGACGAATGAACGATGAAGAATGAACAAGGATCAATGATCAAAGAAGAATGAACGATGAAGAATGAACAAGGATTAATGGTCAATGACGAATGAACGATGAAGAATGAACAAGGATCAATGATCAATGAAGAATGAACGATGAAGAATGAACAAGGATCAATGATAAATGAAAAATGAACGATGAAGAATGAATAAGGATCAATGATCAATGACGAATGAACGATGAAGAATGAACAAGGATCAATGATCAATGAAGAATGAACGATGAAGAATGAACAAGGAGTAATGGTCAATGACGAATGAACGATGAAGAATGAACAAGGATCAATGATCAATGACGAATGAACGATGAAGAATGAACAAGGATCAATGATCAATGAAGAATGAACGATGAAGAATGAACAAGGATCAATGATCAATGAAGAATGAACGATGAAGAATGAACAAGGAACAATGATCAATGAAGAATGATCGATGAAGAATGAACAAGGATTAATGGTCAATGAAGAATGAACGATGAAGAATGAACAAGGATCAATGGTCAATGACGAATGAACGATGAAGAATGAACAAGGATCAATGATCAATGAAGAATGAACAAGGATCAATGATCAAAGAAGAATGAACGATGAAGAATGAACAAGGATCAATGATCAATGAAGAATGAACGATGAAGAATGAACAAGGAGTAATGGTCAATGACGAATGAACGATGAAGAATGAACAAGGATCAATGATCAAGGATCAATGATCAATGACGAATGAACGATGAAGAATGAACAAGGAACAATGATCAATGAAGAATGATCGATGAAGAATGAACAAGGATTAATGGTCAATGAAGAATGAACGATGAAGAATGAACAAGGATCAATGGTCAATGAAGAATGAACGATGAAGAATGAACAAGGATCAATGATCAATGAAGAATGAACAAGGATCAATGATCAAAGAAGAATGAACGATGAAGAATGAACAAGGATCAATGATCAATGAAGAATGAACGATGAAGAATGAACAAGGAGTAATGGTCAATGACGAATGAACGATGAAGAATGAACAAGGATCAATGATCAATGACGAATGAACGATGAAGAATGAACAAGGATCAATGATCAATGAAGAATGAACAAGGATCAATGATCAATGACGAATGAACGATGAAGAATGAACAAGGAGTAATGGTCAATGACGAATGAACGATGAAGAATGAACAAGGATCAATGATCAATGAAGAATGAACGATGAAGAATGAACAAGGAGTAATGGTCAATGACGAATGAACGATGAAGAATGAACAAGGATCAATGATCAATGACGAATGAACGATGAAGAATGAACAAGGATCAATGATCAATGAAGAATGAACAAGGATCAATGAACAAGGATTAATGGTCAATGACGAATGAACGATGAAGAATGAACAAGGATCTATGAAGAATGAACGATGAAGAATGAACAAGGATTAATGGTCATTGACAAATGAACGATGAAGAATGAACAAGGATCAATGATCAATGACGAATGAACGATGAAGAATGAACAAGGATCAATGATCAATGACGAATGAACGATGAAGAATGAACAAGGAGTAATGGTCAATGACGACAGAACGATGAAGAATGAACAAGGATCAATGATCAATGACGAATGAACGATGAAGAATGAACAAGGATCAATGATCAATGAAGAATGAACGATGAAGAATGAACAAGGATCAATGATCAATGACGAATGAACGATGAAGAATGAACAAGGATCAATGATCAATGAAGAATGAACAAGGATCAATGATCAAAGAAGAATGAACGATGAAGAATGAACAAGGTTCAATGATTAATGAAGAATGAACGATGAAGAATGAACAAGGATTAATGGTCAATGACGAATGAACGATGAAGAATGAACAAGGATCAATGATCAATGAAGAATGAACGATGAAGAATGAACAAGGATCAATGATAAATGAAAAATGAACGATGAAGAATGAATAAGGATCAATGATCAATGACGAATGAACGATGAAGAATGAACAAGGATCAATGATCAATGAAGAATGAACGATGAAGAATGAACAAGGAGTAATGGTCAATGACGAATGAACGATGAAGAATGAACAAGGATCAATGATCAATGACGAATGAACGATGAAGAATGAACAAGGATCAATGATCAATGACGAATGAACGATGAAGAATGAACAAGGATCAATGATCAAAGAAGAATGAACGATGAAGAATGAACAAGGATCAATGATCAATGAAGAATGAACGATGAAGAATGAACAAGGATTAATGGTCAATGACGAATGAACGATGAAGAATGAACAAGGATCAATGATCAATGAAGAATGAACGATGAAGAATGAACAAGGATTAATGGTCAATGATGAATGAACGATGAAGAATGAACAAGGATCAATGATCAATTACGAATGAACGATGAAGAATGAACAAGGATCAATGATCAATGACGAATGAACGATGAAGAATGAACAAGGATCAATGATCAATGAAGAATGAACAAGGATCAATGATCAAAGAAGAATGAACGATGAAGAATGAACAAGGTTCAATGATCAATGAAGAATGAACGATGAAGAATGAACAAGGATTAATGGTCAATGACGAATGAACGATGAAGAATAAACAAGGATCAATGATCAATGAAGAATGAACGATGAAGAATGAACAAGGATTAATGGTCAATGACGAATGAACGATGAAGAATGAACAAGGATCAATGATCAATGAAGAATGAACGATGAAGAATGAACAAGGATCAATGATAAATGAAAAATGAACGATGAAGAATGAATAAGGATCAATGATCAATGACGAATGAACGATGAAGAATGAACAAGGATCAATGATCAATGAAGAATGAACGATGAAGAATGAACAAGGAGTAATGGTCAATGACGAATGAACGATGAAGAATGAACAAGGATCAATGATCAATGACGAATGAACGATGAAGAATGAACAAGGATCAATGATCAATGAAGAATGAACGATGAAGAATGAACAAGGATCAATGATCAATGAAGAATGAACGATGAAGAATGAACAAGGAACAATGATCAATGAAGAATGAACAAGGATTAATGGTCAATGAAGAATGAACGATGAAGAATGAACAAGGATCAATGGTCAATGAAGAATGAACGATGAAGAATGAACAAGGTTCAATGATTAATGAAGAATGAACGATGAAGAATGAACAAGGATTAATGGTCAATGACGAATGAACGATGAAGAATGAACAAGGATCAATGATCAATGAAGAATGAACGATGAAGAATGAACAAGGATCAATGATCAATGAAGAATGAACGATGAAGAATGAACAAGGAACAATGATCAATGAAGAATGAACAAGGATTAATGGTCAATGAAGAATGAACGATGAAGAATGAACAAGGAGTAATGGTCAATGAAGAATGAACGATGAAGAATGAACAAGGTTCAATGATTAATGAAGAATGAACGATGAAGAATGAACAAGGATTAATGGTCAATGACGAATGAACGATGAAGAATGAACAAGGATCAATGATCAATGAAGAATGAACGATGAAGAATGAACAAGGATCAATGATAAATGAAAAATGAACGATGAAGAATGAATAAGGATCAATGATCAATGACGAATGAACGATGAAGAATGAACAAGGATCAATGATCAATGAAGAATGAACGATGAAGAATGAACAAGGATCAATGGTCAATGAAGAATGAACGATGAAGAATGAACAAGGAGTAATGGTCAATGACGAATGAACGATGAAGAATGAACAAGGATCAATGATCAATGACGAATGAACGATGAAGAATGAACAAGGATCAATGATCAATGAAGAATGAACAAGGATCAATGATCAAAGAAGAATGAACGATGAAGAATGAACAAGGTTCAATGATCAATGAAGAATGAACGATGAAGAATGAACAAGGATTAATGGTCAATGACGAATGAACGATGAAGAATGAACAAGGATCAATGATCAATGAAGAATGAACGATGAAGAATGAACAAGGATTAATGGTCAATGACGAATGAACGATGAAGAATGAACAAGGATCAATGATCAATGAAGAATGAACGATGAAGAATGAACAAGGATCAATGATAAATGAAAAATGAACGATGAAGAATGAATAAGGATCAATGATCAATGACGAATGAACGATGAAGAATGAACAAGGATCAATGATCAATGAAGAATGAACGATGAAGAATGAACAAGGAGTAATGGTCAATGACGAATGAACGATGAAGAATGAACAAGGATCAATGATCAATGACGAATGAACGATGAAGAATGAACAAGGATCAATGATCAATGAAGAATGAACGATGAAGAATGAACAAGGATCAATGATCAATGAAGAATGAACGATGAAGAATGAACAAGGAACAATGATCAATGAAGAATGATCGATGAAGAATGAACAAGGATTAATGGTCAATGAAGAATGAACGATGAAGAATGAACAAGGATCAATGGTCAATGACGAATGAACGATGAAGAATGAACAAGGATCAATGATCAATGAAGAATGAACAAGGATCAATGATCAAAGAAGAATGAACGATGAAGAATGAACAAGGATCAATGATCAATGAAGAATGAACGATGAAGAATGAACAAGGAGTAATGGTCAATGACGAATGAACGATGAAGAATGAACAAGGATCAATGATCAATGACGAATGAACGATGAAGAATGAACAAGGAACAATGATCAATGAAGAATGATCGATGAAGAATGAACAAGGATTAATGGTCAATGAAGAATGAACGATGAAGAATGAACAAGGATCAATGGTCAATGAAGAATGAACGATGAAGAATGAACAAGGATCAATGATCAATGAAGAATGAACAAGGATCAATGATCAAAGAAGAATGAACGATGAAGAATGAACAAGGATCAATGATCAATGAAGAATGAACGATGAAGAATGAACAAGGAGTAATGGTCAATGACGAATGAACGATGAAGAATGAACAAGGATCAATGATCAATGACGAATGAACGATGAAGAATGAACAAGGATCAATGATCAATGAAGAATGAACAAGGATCAATGATCAATGACGAATGAACGATGAAGAATGAACAAGGAGTAATGGTCAATGACGAATGAACGATGAAGAATGAACAAGGATCAATGATCAATGAAGAATGAACGATGAAGAATGAACAAGGAGTAATGGTCAATGACGAATGAACGATGAAGAATGAACAAGGATCAATGATCAATAACGAATGAACGATGAAGAATGAACAAGGATCAATGATCAATGAAGAATGAACAAGGATCAATGAACAAGGATTAATGGTCAATGACGAATGAACGATGAAGAATGAACAAGGATCTATGAAGAATGAACGATGAAGAATGAACAAGGATTAATGGTCATTGACAAATGAACGATGAAGAATGAACAAGGATCAATGATCAATGACGAATGAACGATGAAGAATGAACAAGGATCAATGATCAATGACGAATGAACGATGAAGAATGAACAAGGAGTAATGGTCAATGACGACAGAACGATGAAGAATGAACAAGGATCAATGATCAATGACGAATGAACGATGAAGAATGAACAAGGAGTAATGGTCAATGACGAATGAACGATGAAGAATGAACAAGGATCAATAATCAATGACGAATGAACGATGAAGAATGAACAAGGATCAATGATCAATGACGAATGAACAATGAAGAATGAACAAGGATCAATGGTCAATGAAGAATGAACAAGGATCAATGATCAAAGAAGAATGAACGATGAAGAATGAACAAGGTTCAATGATCAATGAAGAATGAACGATGAAGAATGAACAAGGATTAATGGTCAATGACGAATGAACGATGAAGAATGAACAAGGATCAATGATCAATGAAGAATGAACGATGAAGAATGAACAAGGATTAATGGTCAATGACGAATGAACGATGAAGAATGAACAAGGATCAATGATCAATGAAGAATGAACGATGAAGAATGAACAAGGATTAATGGTCAATGATGAATGAACGATGAAGAATGAACAAGGATCAATGATCAATTACGAATGAACGATGAAGAATGAACAAGGATAAATGATCAATGACGAATGAACGATGAAGAATGAACAAGGATCAATGATCAATGAAGAATGAACAAGGATCAATGATCAAAGAAGAATGAACGATGAAGAATGAACAAGGTTCAATGATCAATGAAGAATGAACGATGAAGAATGAACAAGGATTAATGGTCAATGACGAATGAACGATGAAGAATGAACAAGGATCAATGATCAATGAAGAATGAACGATGAAGAAAGAACAAGGATTAATGGTCAATGACGAATGAACGATGAAGAATGAACAAGGATCAATGATCAATGAAGAATGAACGATGAAGAATGAACAAGGATCAATGATAAATGAAAAATGAACGATGAAGAATGAATAAGGATCAATGATCAATGACGAATGAACGATGAAGAATGAACAAGGATCAATGATCAATGAAGAATGAACGATGAAGAATGAACAAGGAGTAATGGTCAATGACGAATGAACGATGAAGAATGAACAAGGATCAATGATCAATGACGAATGAACGATGAAGAATGAACAAGGATCAATGATCAATGAAGAATGAACGATGAAGAATGAACAAGGATCAATGATCAATGAAGAATGAACGATGAAGAATGAACAAGGAACAATGATCAATGAAGAATGATCGATGAAGAATGAACAAGGATTAATGGTCAATGAAGAATGAACGATGAAGAATGAACAAGGATCAATGGTCAATGAAGAATGAACGATGAAGAATTAACAAGGATCAATGATCAATGAAGAATGAAGAATGAACAAGGATCAATGATCAAAGAAGAATGAACGATGAAGAATGAACAAGGATCAATGATCAATGAAGAATGAACGATGAAGAATGAACAAGGAGTAATGGTCAATGACGAATGAACGATGAAGAATGAACAAGGATCAATGATCAATGACGAATGAACGATGAAGAATGAACAAGGATCAATGATCAATGAAGAATGAACGATGAAGAATGAACAAGGATCAATGATCAATGAAGAATGAACGATGAAGAATGAACAAGGAACAATGATCAATGAAGAATGAACAAGGATTAATGGTCAATGAAGAATGAACGATGAAGAATGAACAAGGATCAATGGTCAATGAAGAATGAACGATGAAGAATGAACAAGGTTCAATGATTAATGAAGAATGAACGATGAAGAATGAACAAGGATTAATGGTCAATGACGAATGAACGATGAAGAATGAACAAGGATCAATGATCAATGAAGAATGAACGATGAAGAATGAACAAGGATCAATGATAAATGAAAAATGAACGATGAAGAATGAATAAGGATCAATGATCAATGACGAATGAACGATGAAGAATGAACAAGGATCAATGATCAATGAAGAATGAACGATGAAGAATGAACAAGGATCAATGATCAATGAAGAATGAACGATGAAGAATGAACAAGGAACAATGATCAATGAAGAATGATCGATGAAGAATGAACAAGGATTAATGGTCAATGAAGAATGAACGATGAAGAATGAACAAGGATCAATGGTCAATGACGAATGAACGATGAAGAATGAACAAGGATCAATGATCAATGAAGAATGAACAAGGATCAATGATCAAAGAAGAATGAACGATGAAGAATGAACAAGGATCAATGATCAATGAAGAATGAACGATGAAGAATGAACAAGGAGTAATGGTCAATGACGAATGAACGATGAAGAATGAACAAGGATCAATGATCAATGACGAATGAACGATGAAGAATGAACAAGGAACAATGATCAATGAAGAATGATCGATGAAGAATGAACAAGGATTAATGGTCAATGAAGAATGAACGATGAAGAATGAACAAGGATCAATGGTCAATGAAGAATGAACGATGAAGAATGAACAAGGATCAATGATCAATGAAGAATGAACAAGGATCAATGATCAAAGAAGAATGAACGATGAAGAATGAACAAGGATCAATGATCAATGAAGAATGAACGATGAAGAATGAACAAGGAGTAATGGTCAATGACGAATGAACGATGAAGAATGAACAAGGATCAATGATCAATGACGAATGAACGATGAAGAATGAACAAGGATCAATGATCAATGAAGAATGAACAAGGATCAATGATCAATGACGAATGAACGATGAAGAATGAACAAGGAGTAATGGTCAATGACGAATGAACGATGAAGAATGAACAAGGATCAATGATCAATGAAGAATGAACGATGAAGAATGAACAAGGAGTAATGGTCAATGACGAATGAACGATGAAGAATGAACAAGGATCAATGATCAATAACGAATGAACGATGAAGAATGAACAAGGATCAATGATCAATGAAGAATGAACAAGGATCAATGAACAAGGATTAATGGTCAATGACGAATGAACGATGAAGAATGAACAAGGATCTATGAAGAATGAACGATGAAGAATGAACAAGGATTAATGGTCATTGACAAATGAACGATGAAGAATGAACAAGGATCAATGATCAATGACGAATGAACGATGAAGAATGAACAAGGATCAATGATCAATGACGAATGAACGATGAAGAATGAACAAGGAGTAATGGTCAATGACGACAGAACGATGAAGAATGAACAAGGATCAATGATCAATGACGAATGAACGATGAAGAATGAACAAGGAGTAATGGTCAATGACGAATGAACGATGAAGAATGAACAAGGATCAATAATCAATGACGAATGAACGATGAAGAATGAACAAGGATCAATGATCAATGACGAATGAACAATGAAGAATGAACAAGGATCAATGGTCAATGAAGAATGAACAAGGATCAATGATCAAAGAAGAATGAACGATGAAGAATGAACAAGGTTCAATGATCAATGAAGAATGAACGATGAAGAATGAACAAGGATTAATGGTCAATGACGAATGAACGATGAAGAATGAACAAGGATCAATGATCAATGAAGAATGAACGATGAAGAATGAACAAGGATTAATGGTCAATGACGAATGAACGATGAAGAATGAACAAGGATCAATGATCAATGAAGAATGAACGATGAAGAATGAACAAGGATTAATGGTCAATGATGAATGAACGATGAAGAATGAACAAGGATCAATGATCAATTACGAATGAACGATGAAGAATGAACAAGGATAAATGATCAATGACGAATGAACGATGAAGAATGAACAAGGATCAATGATCAATGAAGAATGAACAAGGATCAATGATCAAAGAAGAATGAACGATGAAGAATGAACAAGGTTCAATGATCAATGAAGAATGAACGATGAAGAATGAACAAGGATTAATGGTCAATGACGAATGAACGATGAAGAATAAACAAGGATCAATGATCAATGAAGAATGAACGATGAAGAATGAACAAGGATTAATGGTCAATGACGAATGAACGATGAAGAATGAACAAGGATCAATGATCAATGAAGAATGAACGATGAAGAATGAACAAGGATCAATGATAAATGAAAAATGAACGATGAAGAATGAATAAGGATCAATGATCAATGACGAATGAACGATGAAGAATGAACAAGGATCAATGATCAATGAAGAATGAACGATGAAGAATGAACAAGGAGTAATGGTCAATGACGAATGAACGATGAAGAATGAACAAGGATCAATGATCAATGACGAATGAACGATGAAGAATGAACAAGGATCAATGATCAATGAAGAATGAACGATGAAGAATGAACAAGGATCAATGATCAATGAAGAATGAACGATGAAGAATGAACAAGGAACAATGATCAATGAAGAATGATCGATGAAGAATGAACAAGGATTAATGGTCAATGAAGAATGAACGATGAAGAATGAACAAGGATCAATGGTCAATGAAGAATGAACGATGAAGAATTAACAAGGATCAATGATCAATGAAGAATGAAGAATGAACAAGGATCAATGATCAAAGAAGAATGAACGATGAAGAATGAACAAGGATCAATGATCAATGAAGAATGAACGATGAAGAATGAACAAGGAGTAATGGTCAATGACGAATGAACGATGAAGAATGAACAAGGATCAATGATCAATGACGAATGAACGATGAAGAATGAACAAGGATCAATGATCAATGAAGAATGAACGATGAAGAATGAACAAGGATCAATGATCAATGAAGAATGAACGATGAAGAATGAACAAGGAACAATGATCAATGAAGAATGAACAAGGATTAATGGTCAATGAAGAATGAACGATGAAGAATGAACAAGGATCAATGGTCAATGAAGAATGAACGATGAAGAATGAACAAGGTTCAATGATTAATGAAGAATGAACGATGAAGAATGAACAAGGAACAATGATCAATGAAGAATGATCGATGAAGAATGAACAAGGATTAATGGTCAATGAAGAATGAACGATGAAGAATGAACAAGGATCAATGGTCAATGACGAATGAACGATGAAGAATGAACAAGGATCAATGATCAATGAAGAATGAACAAGGATCAATGATCAAAGAAGAATGAACGATGAAGAATGAACAAGGATCAATGATCAATGAAGAATGAACGATGAAGAATGAACAAGGAGTAATGGTCAATGACGAATGAACGATGAAGAATGAACAAGGATCAATGATCAATGACGAATGAACGATGAAGAATGAACAAGGAACAATGATCAATGAAGAATGATCGATGAAGAATGAACAAGGATTAATGGTCAATGAAGAATGAACGATGAAGAATGAACAAGGATCAATGGTCAATGAAGAATGAACGATGAAGAATGAACAAGGATCAATGATCAATGAAGAATGAACAAGGATCAATGATCAAAGAAGAATGAACGATGAAGAATGAACAAGGATCAATGATCAATGAAGAATGAACGATGAAGAATGAACAAGGAGTAATGGTCAATGACGAATGAACGATGAAGAATGAACAAGGATCAATGATCAATGACGAATGAACGATGAAGAATGAACAAGGATCAATGATCAATGAAGAATGAACAAGGATCAATGATCAATGACGAATGAACGATGAAGAATGAACAAGGAGTAATGGTCAATGACGAATGAACGATGAAGAATGAACAAGGATCAATGATCAATGAAGAATGAACGATGAAGAATGAACAAGGAGTAATGGTCAATGACGAATGAACGATGAAGAATGAACAAGGATCAATGATCAATGACGAATGAACGATGAAGAATGAACAAGGATCAATGATCAATGAAGAATGAACAAGGATCAATGAACAAGGATTAATGGTCAATGACGAATGAACGATGAAGAATGAACAAGGATCTATGAAGAATGAACGATGAAGAATGAACAAGGATTAGTGGTCATTGACAAATGAACGATGAAGAATGAACAAGGATCAATGATCAATGACGAATGAACGATGAAGAATGGACAAGGATCAATGATCAATGACGAATGAACGATGAAGAATGAACAAGGAGTAATGGTCAATGACGACAGAACGATGAAGAATGAACAAGGATCAATGATCAATGACGAATGAACGATGAAGAATGAACAAGGATCAATGATCAATGAAGAATGAACGATGAAGAATGAACAAGGATCAATGATCAATGACGAATGAACGATGAAGAATGAACAAGGATCAATGATCAATGAAGAATGAACAAGGATAAATGATCAAAGAAGAATGAACGATGAAGAATGAACAAGGTTCAATGATTAATGAAGAATGAACGATGAAGAATGAACAAGGATTAATGGTCAATGACGAATGAACGATGAAGAATGAACAAGGATCAATGATCAATGAAGAATGAACGATGAAGAATGAACAAGGATCAATGATAAATGAAAAATGAACGATGAAGAATGAATAAGGATCAATGATCAATGACGAATGAACGATGAAGAATGAACAAGGATCAATGATCAATGAAGAATGAACGATGAAGAATGAACAAGGAGTAATGGTCAATGACGAATGAACGATGAAGAATGAACAAGGATCAATGATCAATGACGAATGAACGATGAAGAATGAACAAGGATCAATGATCAATGACGAATGAACGATGAAGAATGAACAAGGATCAATGATCAAAGAAGAATGAACGATGAAGAATGAACAAGGATCAATGATCAATGAAGAATGAACGATGAAGAATGAACAAGGATTAATGGTCAATGACGAATGAACGATGAAGAATGAACAAGGATCAATGATCAATGAAGAATGAACGATGAAGAATGAACAAGGATTAATGGTCAATGATGAATGAACGATGAAGAATGAACAAGGATCAATGATCAATTACGAATGAACGATGAAGAATGAACAAGGATCAATGATCAATGACGAATGAACGATGAAGAATGAACAAGGATCAATGATCAATGAAGAATGAACAAGGATCAATGATCAAAGAAGAATGAACGATGAAGAATGAACAAGGTTCAATGATCAATGAAGAATGAACGATGAAGAATGAACAAGGATTAATGGTCAATGACGAATGAACGATGAAGAATAAACAAGGATCAATGATCAATGAAGAATGAACGATGAAGAATGAACAAGGATTAATGGTCAATGACGAATGAACGATGAAGAATGAACAAGGATCAATGATCAATGAAGAATGAACGATGAAGAATGAACAAGGATCAATGATAAATGAAAAATGAACGATGAAGAATGAATAAGGATCAATGATCAATGACGAATGAACGATGAAGAATGAACAAGGATCAATGATCAATGAAGAATGAACGATGAAGAATGAACAAGGAGTAATGGTCAATGACGAATGAACGATGAAGAATGAACAAGGATCAATGATCAATGACGAATGAACGATGAAGAATGAACAAGGATCAATGATCAATGAAGAATGAACGATGAAGAATGAACAAGGATCAATGATCAATGAAGAATGAACGATGAAGAATGAACAAGGAACAATGATCAATGAAGAATGAACAAGGATTAATGGTCAATGAAGAATGAACGATGAAGAATGAACAAGGATCAATGGTCAATGAAGAATGAACGATGAAGAATGAACAAGGTTCAATGATTAATGAAGAATGAACGATGAAGAATGAACAAGGATCAATGATCAAAGAAGAATGAACGATGAAGAATGAACAAGGATCAATGATCAATGAAGAATGAACGATGAAGAATGAACAAGGAGTAATGGTCAATGACGAATGAACGATGAAGAATGAACAAGGATCAATGATCAATGAAGAATGAACGATGAAGAATGAACAAGGAGTAATGGTCAATGACGAATGAACGATGAAGAATGAACAAGGATCAATGATCAATGACGAATGAACGATGAAGAATGAACAAGGATCAATGATCAATGAAGAATGAACAAGGATCAATGAACAAGGATTAATGGTCAATGACGAATGAACGATGAAGAATGAACAAGGATCTATGAAGAATGAACGATGAAGAATGAACAAGGATTAATGGTCATTGACAAATGAACGATGAAGAATGAACAAGGATCAATGATCAATGACGAATGAACGATGAAGAATGAACAAGGATCAATGATCAATGACGAATGAACGATGAAGAATGAACAAGGATCAATGATCAATGAAGAATGAACGATGAAGAATGAACAAGGATCAATGATCAATGACGAATGAACGATGAAGAATGACCAAGGATCAATGATCAATGAAGAATGAACAAGGATCAATGATCAAAGAAGAATGAACGATGAAGAATGAACAAGGTTCAATGATTAATGAAGAATGAACAATGAAGAATGAACAAGGATTAATGGTCAATGACGAATGAACGATGAAGAATGAACAAGGATCAATGATCAATGAAGAATGAACGATGAAGAATGAACAAGGATCAATGATAAATGAAAAATGAACGATGAAGAATGAATAAGGATCTATGATCAATGACGAATGAACGATGAAGAATGAACAAGGATCAATGATCAATGAAGAATGAACGATGAAGAATGAACAAGGAGTAATGGTCAATGACGAATGAACGATGAAGAATGAACAAGGATCAATGATCAATGACGAATGAACGATGAAGAATGAACAAGGATCAATGATCAATGACGAATGAACGATGAAGAATGAACAAGGATCAATGATCAAAGAAGAATGAACGATGAAGAATGAACAAGGATCAATGATCAATGAAGAATGAACGATGAAGAATGAACAAGGATTAATGGTCAATGACGAATGAACGATGAAGAATGAACAAGGATCAATGATCAATGAAGAATGAACGATGAAGAATGAACAAGGATTAATGGTCAATGATGAATGAACGATGAAGAATGAACAAGGATCAATGATCAATTACGAATGAACGATGAAGAATGAACAAGGATCAATGATCAATGACGAATGAACGATGAAGAATGAACAAGGATCAATGATCAATGAAGAATGAACAAGGATCAATGATCAAAGAAGAATGAACGATGAAGAATGAACAAGGTTCAATGATCAATGAAGAATGAACGATGAAGAATGAACAAGGATTAATGGTCAATGACGAATGAACGATGAAGAATAAACAAGGATCAATGATCAATGAAGAATGAACGATGAAGAATGAACAAGGATTAATGGTCAATGACGAATGAACGATGAAGAATGAACAAGGATCAATGATCAATGAAGAATGAACGATGAAGAATGAACAAGGATCAATGATAAATGAAAAATGAACGATGAAGAATGAATAAGGATCAATGATCAATGACGAATGAACGATGAAGAATGAACAAGGATCAATGATCAATGAAGAATGAACGATGAAGAATGAACAAGGAGTAATGGTCAATGACGAATGAACGATGAAGAATGAACAAGGATCAATGATCAATGACGAATGAACGATGAAGAATGAACAAGGATCAATGATCAATGAAGAATGAACGATGAAGAATGAACAAGGATCAATGATCAATGAAGAATGAACGATGAAGAATGAACAAGGAACAATGATCAATGAAGAATGAACAAGGATTAATGGTCAATGAAGAATGAACGATGAAGAATGAACAAGGATCAATGGTCAATGAAGAATGAACGATGAAGAATGAACAAGGTTCAATGATTAATGAAGAATGAACGATGAAGAATGAACAAGGATTAATGGTCAATGACGAATGAACGATGAAGAATGAACAAGGATCAATGATCAATGAAGAATGAACGATGAAGAATGAACAAGGATCAATGATAAATGAAAAATGAACGATGAAGAATGAATAAGGATCAATGATCAATGACGAATGAACGATGAAGAATGAACAAGGATCAATGATCAATGAAGAATGAACGATGAAGAATGAACAAGGATCAATGATCAATGAAGAATGAACGATGAAGAATGAACAAGGAACAATGATCAATGAAGAATGATCGATGAAGAATGAACAAGGATTAATGGTCAATGAAGAATGAACGATGAAGAATGAACAAGGATCAATGGTCAATGACGAATGAACGATGAAGAATGAACAAGGATCAATGATCAATGAAGAATGAACAAGGATCAATGATCAAAGAAGAATGAACGATGAAGAATGAACAAGGATCAATGATCAATGAAGAATGAACGATGAAGAATGAACAAGGAGTAATGGTCAATGACGAATGAACGATGAAGAATGAACAAGGATCAATGATCAATGACGAATGAACGATGAAGAATGAACAAGGAACAATGATCAATGAAGAATGTTCGATGAAGAATGAACAAGGATTAATGGTCAATGAAGAATGAACGATGAAGAATGAACAAGGATCAATGGTCAATGAAGAATGAACGATGAAGAATGAACAAGGATCAATGATCAATGAAGAATGAACAAGGATCAATGATCAAAGAAGAATGAACGATGAAGAATGAATAAGGATCAATGATCAATGAAGAATGAACGATGAAGAATGAACAAGGAGTAATGGTCAATGACGAATGAACGATGAAGAATGAACAAGGATCAATGATCAATGACGAATGAACGATGAAGAATGAACAAGGATCAATGATCAATGAAGAATGAACAAGGATCAATGATCAATGACGAATGAACGATGAAGAATGAACAAGGAGTAATAGTCAATGACGAATGAACGATGAAGAATGAACAAGGATCAATGATCAATGAAGAATGAACGATGAAGAATGAACAAGGAGTAATGGTCAATGACGAATGAACGATGAAGAATGAACAAGGATCAATGATCAATGACGAATGAACGATGAAGAATGAACAAGGATCAATGATCAATGAAGAATGAACAAGGATCAATGAACAAGGATTAATGGTCAATGACGAATGAACGATGAAGAATGAACAAGGATCTATGAAGAATGAACGATGAAGAATGAACAAGGATTAATGGTCATTGACAAATGAACGATGAAGAATGAACAAGGATCAATGATCAATGACGAATGAACGATGAAGAATGAACAAGGATCATTGATCAATGACGAATGAACGATGAAGAATGAACAAGGAGTAATGGTCAATGACGACAGAATGATGAAGAATGAACAAGGATCAATGATCAATGACGAATGAACGATGAAGAATGAACAAGGAGTAATGGTCAATGACGAATGAACGATGAAGAATGAACAAGGATCAATAATCAATGACGAATGAACGATGAAGAATGAACAAGGATCAATGATCAA
The DNA here is from genome assembly GCF_026212465.1 of Amaranthus tricolor. Lineage (NCBI taxonomy): Eukaryota > Viridiplantae > Streptophyta > Magnoliopsida > Caryophyllales > Amaranthaceae > Amaranthus > Amaranthus tricolor. The sequence continues at coordinate 25,609,993 of NC_080059.1, read as the reverse complement.
TGACGAATGAACAATGAAGAATGAACAAGGATCAATGGTCAATGAAGAATGAATAAGGATCAATGATCAAAGAAGAATGAACGATGAAGAATGAACAAGGTTCAATGATCAATGAAGAATGAACGATGAAGAATGAACAAGGATTAATGGTCAATGACGAATGAACGATGAAGAATGAACAAGGATCAATGATCAATGAAGAATGAACGATGAAGAATGAACAAGGATTAATGGTCAATGACGAATGAACGATGAAGAATGAACAAGGATCAATGATCAATGAAGAATGAACGATGAAGAATGAACAAGGATTAATGGTCAATGATGAATGAACGATGAAGAATGAACAAGGATCAATGATCAATTACGAATGAACGATGAAGAATGAACAAGGATAAATGATCAATGACGAATGAACGATGAAGAATGAACAAGGATCAATGATCAATGAAGAATGAACGATGAAGAATGAACAAGGAGTAATGGTCAATGACGAATGAACGATGAAGAATGAACAAGGATCAATGATCAATGACGAATGAACGATGAAGAATGAACAAGGATCAATGATCAATGACGAATGAACGATGAAGAATGAACAAGGATCAATGATCAAAGAAGAATGAACGATGAAGAATGAACAAGGATCAATGATCAATGAAGAATGAACGATGAAGAATGAACAAGGATTAATGGTCAATGACGAATGAACGATGAAGAATGAACAAGGATCAATGATCAATGAAGAATGAACGATGAAGAATGAACAAGGATTAATGGTCAATGATGAATGAACGATGAAGAATGAACAAGGATCAATGATCAATTACGAATGAACGATGAAGAATGAACAAGGATCAATGATCAATGACGAATGAACGATGAAGAATGAACAAGGATCAATGATCAATGAAGAATGAACAAGGATCAATGATCAAAGAAGAATGAACGATGAAGAATGAACAAGGTTCAATGATCAATGAAGAATGAACGATGAAGAATGAACAAGGATTAATGGTCAATGACGAATGAACGATGAAGAATAAACAAGGATCAATGATCAATGAAGAATGAACGATGAAGAATGAACAAGGATTAATGGTCAATGACGAATGAACGATGAAGAATGAACAAGGATCAATGATCAATGAAGAATGAACGATGAAGAATGAACAAGGATCAATGATAAATGAAAAATGAACGATGAAGAATGAATAAGGATCAATGATCAATGACGAATGAACGATGAAGAATGAACAAGGATCAATGATCAATGAAGAATGAACGATGAAGAATGAACAAGGAGTAATGGTCAATGACGAATGAACGATGAAGAATGAACAAGGATCAATGATCAATGACGAATGAACGATGAAGAATGAACAAGGATCAATGATCAATGAAGAATGAACGATGAAGAATGAACAAGGATCAATGATCAATGAAGAATGAACGATGAAGAATGAACAAGGAACAATGATCAATGAAGAATGAACAAGGATTAATGGTCAATGAAGAATGAACGATGAAGAATGAACAAGGATCAATGGTCAATGAAGAATGAACGATGAAGAATGAACAAGGTTCAATGATTAATGAAGAATGAACGATGAAGAATGAACAAGGATTAATGGTCAATGACGAATGAACGATGAAGAATGAACAAGGATCAATGATCAATGAAGAATGAACGATGAAGAATGAACAAGGATCAATGATAAATGAAAAATGAACGATGAAGAATGAATAAGGATCAATGATCAATGACGAATGAACGATGAAGAATGAACAAGGATCAATGATCAATGAAGAATGAACGATGAAGAATGAACAAGGATCAATGATCAATGAAGAATGAACGATGAAGAATGAACAAGGAACAATGATCAATGAAGAATGATCGATGAAGAATGAACAAGGATTAATGGTCAATGAAGAATGAACGATGAAGAATGAACAAGGATCAATGGTCAATGACGAATGAACGATGAAGAATGAACAAGGATCAATGATCAATGAAGAATGAACAAGGATCAATGATCAAAGAAGAATGAACGATGAAGAATGAACAAGGATCAATGATCAATGAAGAATGAACGATGAAGAATGAACAAGGAGTAATGGTCAATGACGAATGAACGATGAAGAATGAACAAGGATCAATGATCAATGACGAATGAACGATGAAGAATGAACAAGGAACAATGATCAATGAAGAATGATCGATGAAGAATGAACAAGGATTAATGGTCAATGAAGAATGAACGATGAAGAATGAACAAGGATCAATGGTCAATGAAGAATGAACGATGAAGAATGAACAAGGATCAATGATCAATGAAGAATGAACAAGGATCAATGATCAAAGAAGAATGAACGATGAAGAATGAATAAGGATCAATGATCAATGAAGAATGAACGATGAAGAATGAACAAGGAGTAATGGTCAATGACGAATGAACGATGAAGAATGAACAAGGATCAATGATCAATGACGAATGAACGATGAAGAATGAACAAGGATCAATGATCAATGAAGAATGAACAAGGATCAATGATCAATGACGAATGAACGATGAAGAATGAACAAGGAGTAATAGTCAATGACGAATGAACGATGAAGAATGAACAAGGATCAATGATCAATGAAGAATGAACGATGAAGAATGAACAAGGAGTAATGGTCAATGACGAATGAACGATGAAGAATGAACAAGGATCAATGATCAATGACGAATGAACGATGAAGAATGAACAAGGATCAATGATCAATGAAGAATGAACAAGGATCAATGAACAAGGATTAATGGTCAATGACGAATGAACGATGAAGAATGAACAAGGATCTATGAAGAATGAACGATGAAGAATGAACAAGGATTAATGGTCATTGACAAATGAACGATGAAGAATGAACAAGGATCAATGATCAATGACGAATGAACGATGAAGAATGAACAAGGATCATTGATCAATGACGAATGAACGATGAAGAATGAACAAGGAGTAATGGTCAATGACGACAGAATGATGAAGAATGAACAAGGATCAATGATCAATGACGAATGAACGATGAAGAATGAACAAGGAGTAATGGTCAATGACGAATGAACGATGAAGAATGAACAAGGATCAATAATCAATGACGAATGAACGATGAAGAATGAACAAGGATCAATGATCAATGACGAATGAACAATGAAGAATGAACAAGGATCAATGGTCAATGAAGAATGAACAAGGATCAATGATCAAAGAAGAATGAACGATGAAGAATGAACAAGGTTCAATGATCAATGAAGAATGAACGATGAAGAATGAACAAGGATTAATGGTCAATGACGAATGAACGATGAAGAATGAACAAGGATCAATGATCAATGAAGAATGAACGATGAAGAATGAACAAGGATTAATGGTCAATGACGAATGAACGATGAAGAATGAACAAGGATCAATGATCAATGAAGAATGAACGATGAAGAATGAACAAGGATTAATGGTCAATGATGAATGAACGATGAAGAATGAACAAGGATCAATGATCAATTACGAATGAACGATGAAGAATGAACAAGGATAAATGATCAATGACGAATGAACGATGAAGAATGAACAAGGATCAATGATCAATGAAGAATGAACGATGAAGAATGAACAAGGAGTAATGGTCAATGACGAATGAACGATGAAGAATGAACAAGGATCAATGATCAATGACGAATGAACGATGAAGAATGAACAAGGATCAATGATCAATGACGAATGAACGATGAAGAATGAACAAGGATCAATGATCAAAGAAGAATGAACGATGAAGAATGAACAAGGATCAATGATCAATGAAGAATGAACGATGAAGAATGAACAAGGATTAATGGTCAATGACGAATGAACGATGAAGAATGAACAAGGATCAATGATCAATGAAGAATGAACGATGAAGAATGAACAAGGATTAATGGTCAATGATGAATGAACGATGAAGAATGAACAAGGATCAATGATCAATTACGAATGAACGATGAAGAATGAACAAGGATCAATGATCAATGACGAATGAACGATGAAGAATGAACAAGGATCAATGATCAATGAAGAATGAACAAGGATCAATGATCAAAGAAGAATGAACGATGAAGAATGAACAAGGTTCAATGATCAATGAAGAATGAACGATGAAGAATGAACAAGGATTAATGGTCAATGACGAATGAACGATGAAGAATAAACAAGGATCAATGATCAATGAAGAATGAACGATGAAGAATGAACAAGGATTAATGGTCAATGACGAATGAACGATGAAGAATGAACAAGGATCAATGATCAATGAAGAATGAACGATGAAGAATGAACAAGGATCAATGATAAATGAAAAATGAACGATGAAGAATGAATAAGGATCAATGATCAATGACGAATGAACGATGAAGAATGAACAAGGATCAATGATCAATGAAGAATGAACGATGAAGAATGAACAAGGAGTAATGGTCAATGACGAATGAACGATGAAGAATGAACAAGGATCAATGATCAATGACGAATGAACGATGAAGAATGAACAAGGATCAATGATCAATGAAGAATGAACGATGAAGAATGAACAAGGATCAATGATCAATGAAGAATGAACGATGAAGAATGAACAAGGAACAATGATCAATGAAGAATGAACAAGGATTAATGGTCAATGAAGAATGAACGATGAAGAATGAACAAGGATCAATGGTCAATGAAGAATGAACGATGAAGAATGAACAAGGTTCAATGATTAATGAAGAATGAACGATGAAGAATGAACAAGGATTAATGGTCAATGACGAATGAACGATGAAGAATGAACAAGGATCAATGATCAATGAAGAATGAATGATGAAGAATGAACAAGGATCAATGATAAATGAAAAATGAACGATGAAGAATGAATAAGGATCAATGATCAATGACGAATGAACGATGAAGAATGAACAAGGATCAATGATCAATGAAGAATGAACGATGAAGAATGAACAAGGATCAATGATCAATGAAGAATGAACGATGAAGAATGAACAAGGAACAATGATCAATGAAGAATGATCGATGAAGAATGAACAAGGATTAATGGTCAATGAAGAATGAACGATGAAGAATGAACAAGGATCAATGGTCAATGACGAATGAACGATGAAGAATGAACAAGGATCAATGATCAATGAAGAATGAACAAGGATCAATGATCAAAGAAGAATGAACGATGAAGAATGAACAAGGATCAATGATCAATGAAGAATGAACGATGAAGAATGAACAAGGAGTAATGGTCAATGACGAATGAACGATGAAGAATGAACAAGGATCAATGATCAATGACGAATGAACGATGAAGAATGAACAAGGAACAATGATCAATGAAGAATGATCGATGAAGAATGAACAAGGATTAATGGTCAATGAAGAATGAACGATGAAGAATGAACAAGGATCAATGGTCAATGAAGAATGAACGATGAAGAATGAACAAGGATCAATGATCAATGAAGAATGAACAAGGATCAATGATCAAAGAAGAATGAACGATGAAGAATGAATAAGGATCAATGATCAATGAAGAATGAACGATGAAGAATGAACAAGGAGTAATGGTCAATGACGAATGAACGATGAAGAATGAACAAGGATCAATGATCAATGACGAATGAACGATGAAGAATGAACAAGGATCAATGATCAATGAAGAATGAACAAGGATCAATGATCAATGACGAATGAACGATGAAGAATGAACAAGGAGTAATAGTCAATGACGAATGAACGATGAAGAATGAACAAGGATCAATGATCAATGAAGAATGAACGATGAAGAATGAACAAGGAGTAATGGTCAATGACGAATGAACGATGAAGAATGAACAAGGATCAATGATCAATGACGAATGAACGATGAAGAATGAACAAGGATCAATGATCAATGAAGAATGAACAAGGATCAATGAACAAGGATTAATGGTGAATGACGAATGAACGATGAAGAATGAACAAGGATCTATGAAGAATGAACGATGAAGAATGAACAAGGATTAATGGTCATTGACAAATGAACGATGAAGAATGAACAAGGATCAATGATCAATGACGAATGAACGATGAAGAATGAACAAGGATCATTGATCAATGACGAATGAACGATGAAGAATGAACAAGGAGTAATGGTCAATGACGACAGAATGATGAAGAATGAACAAGGATCAATGATCAATGACGAATGAACGATGAAGAATGAACAAGGAGTAATGGTCAATGACGAATGAACGATGAAGAATGAACAAGGATCAATAATCAATGACGAATGAACGATGAAGAATGAACAAGGATCAATGATCAATGACGAATGAACAATGAAGAATGAACAAGGATCAATGGTCAATGAAGAATGAACAAGGATCAATGATCAAAGAAGAATGAACGATGAAGAATGAACAAGGTTCAATGATCAATGAAGAATGAACGATGAAGAATGAACAAGGATTAATGGTCAATGACGAATGAACGATGAAGAATGAACAAGGATCAATGATCAATGAAGAATGAACGATGAAGAATGAACAAGGATTAATGGTCAATGACGAATGAACGATGAAGAATGAACAAGGATCAATGATCAATGAAGAATGAACGATGAAGAATGAACAAGGATTAATGGTCAATGATGAATGAACGATGAAGAATGAACAAGGATCAATGATCAATTACGAATGAACGATGAAGAATGAACAAGGATAAATGATCAATGACGAATGAACGATGAAGAATGAACAAGGATCAATGATCAATGAAGAATGAACGATGAAGAATGAACAAGGAGTAATGGTCAATGACGAATGAACGATGAAGAATGAACAAGGATCAATGATCAATGACGAATGAACGATGAAGAATGAACAAGGATCAATGATCAATGACGAATGAACGATGAAGAATGAACAAGGATCAATGATCAAAGAAGAATGAACGATGAAGAATGAACAAGGATCAATGATCAATGAAGAATGAACGATGAAGAATGAACAAGGATTAATGGTCAATGACGAATGAACGATGAAGAATGAACAAGGATCAATGATCAATGAAGAATGAACGATGAAGAATGAACAAGGATTAATGGTCAATGATGAATGAACGATGAAGAATGAACAAGGATCAATGATCAATTACGAATGAACGATGAAGAATGAACAAGGATCAATGATCAATGACGAATGAACGATGAAGAATGAACAAGGATCAATGATCAATGAAGAATGAACAAGGATCAATGATCAAAGAAGAATGAACGATGAAGAATGAACAAGGTTCAATGATCAATGAAGAATGAACGATGAAGAATGAACAAGGATTAATGGTCAATGACGAATGAACGATGAAGAATAAACAAGGATCAATGATCAATGAAGAATGAACGATGAAGAATGAACAAGGATTAATGGTCAATGACGAATGAACGATGAAGAATGAACAAGGATCAATGATCAATGAAGAATGAACGATGAAGAATGAACAAGGATCAATGATAAATGAAAAATGAACGATGAAGAATGAATAAGGATCAATGATCAATGACGAATGAACGATGAAGAATGAACAAGGATCAATGATCAATGAAGAATGAACGATGAAGAATGAACAAGGAGTAATGGTCAATGACGAATGAACGATGAAGAATGAACAAGGATCAATGATCAATGACGAATGAACGATGAAGAATGAACAAGGATCAATGATCAATGAAGAATGAACGATGAAGAATGAACAAGGATCAATGATCAATGAAGAATGAACGATGAAGAATGAACAAGGAACAATGATCAATGAAGAATGAACAAGGATTAATGGTCAATGAAGAATGAACGATGAAGAATGAACAAGGATCAATGGTCAATGAAGAATGAACGATGAAGAATGAACAAGGTTCAATGATTAATGAAGAATGAACGATGAAGAATGAACAAGGATTAATGGTCAATGACGAATGAACGATGAAGAATGAACAAGGATCAATGATCAATGAAGAATGAATGATGAAGAATGAACAAGGATCAATGATAAATGAAAAATGAACGATGAAGAATGAATAAGGATCAATGATCAATGACGAATGAACGATGAAGAATGAACAAGGATCAATGATCAATGAAGAATGAACGATGAAGAATGAACAAGGATCAATGATCAATGAAGAATGAACGATGAAGAATGAACAAGGAACAATGATCAATGAAGAATGATCGATGAAGAATGAACAAGGATTAATGGTCAATGAAGAATGAACGATGAAGAATGAACAAGGATCAATGGTCAATGACGAATGAACGATGAAGAATGAACAAGGATCAATGATCAATGAAGAATGAACAAGGATCAATGATCAAAGAAGAATGAACGATGAAGAATGAACAAGGATCAATGATCAATGAAGAATGAACGATGAAGAATGAACAAGGAGTAATGGTCAATGACGAATGAACGATGAAGAATGAACAAGGATCAATGATCAATGACGAATGAACGATGAAGAATGAACAAGGAACAATGATCAATGAAGAATGATCGATGAAGAATGAACAAGGATTAATGGTCAATGAAGAATGAACGATGAAGAATGAACAAGGATCAATGGTCAATGAAGAATGAACGATGAAGAATGAACAAGGAGTAATGGTCAATGACGAATGAACGATGAAGAATGAACAAGGATCAATGATCAATGACGAATGAACGATGAAGAATGAACAAGGATCAATGATCAATGAAGAATGAACAAGGATCAATGATCAATGACGAATGAACGATGAAGAATGAACAAGGAGTAATGGTCAATGACGAATGAACGATGAAGAATGAACAAGGATCAATGATCAATGAAGAATGAACGATGAAGAATGAACAAGGAGTAATGGTCAATGACGAATGAACGATGAAGAATGAACAAGGATCAATGATCAATGACGAATGAACGATGAAGAATGAACAAGGATCAATGATCAATGAAGAATGAACAAGGATCAATGAACAAGGATTAATGGTCAATGACGAATGAACGATGAAGAATGAACAAGGATCTATGAAGAATGAACGATGAAGAATGAACAAGGATTAATGGTCATTGACAAATGAACGATGAAGAATGAACAAGGATCAATGATCAATGACGAATGAACGATGAAGAATGAACAAGGATCATTGATCAATGACGAATGAACGATGAAGAATGAACAAGGAGTAATGGTCAATGACGACAGAACGATGAAGAATGAACAAGGATCAATGATCAATGACGAATGAACGATGAAGAATGAACAAGGAGTAATGGTCAATGACGAATGAACGATGAAGAATGAACAAGGATCAATAATCAATGACGAATGAACGATGAAGAATGAACAAGGATCAATGATCAATGACGAATGAACAATGAAGAATGAACAAGGATCAATGGTCAATGAAGAATGAACAAGGATCAATGATCAAAGAAGAATGAACGATGAAGAATGAACAAGGTTCAATGATCAATGAAGAATGAACGATGAAGAATGAACAAGGATTAATGGTCAATGACGAATGAACGATGAAGAATGAACAAGGATCAATGATCAATGAAGAATGAACGATGAAGAATGAACAAGGATTAATGGTCAATGACGAATGAACGATGAAGAATGAACAAGGATCAATGATCAATGAAGAATGAACGATGAAGAATGAACAAGGATTAATGGTCAATGATGAATGAACGATGAAGAATGAACAAGGATCAATGATCAATTACGAATGAACGATGAAGAATGAACAAGGATAAATGATCAATGACGAATGAACGATGAAGAATGAACAAGGATCAATGATCAATGAAGAATGAACAAGGATCAATGATCAAAGAAGAATGAACGATGAAGAATGAACAAGGTTCAATGATCAATGAAGAATGAACGATGAAGAATGAACAAGGATTAATGGTCAATGACGAATGAACGATGAAGAATGAACAAGGATCAATGATCAATGAAGAATGAACGATGAAGAAAGAACAAGGATTAATGGTCAATGACGAATGAACGATGAAGAATGAACAAGGATCAATGATCAATGAAGAATGAACGATGAAGAATGAACAAGGATCAATGATAAATGAAAAATGAACGATGAAGAATGAATAAGGATCAATGATCAATGACGAATGAACGATGAAGAATGAACAAGGATCAATGATCAATGAAGAATGAACGATGAAGAATGAACAAGGAGTAATGGTCAATGACGAATGAACGATGAAGAATGAACAAGGATCAATGATCAATGACGAATGAACGATGAAGAATGAACAAGGATCAATGATCAATGAAGAATGAACGATGAAGAATGAACAAGGATCAATGATCAATGAAGAATGAACGATGAAGAATGAACAAGGAACAATGATCAATGAAGAATGATCGATGAAGAATGAACAAGGATTAATGGTCAATGAAGAATGAACGATGAAGAATGAACAAGGATCAATGGTCAATGAAGAATGAACGATGAAGAATTAACAAGGATCAATGATCAATGAAGAATGAAGAATGAACAAGGATCAATGATCAAAGAAGAATGAACGATGAAGAATGAACAAGGATCAATGATCAATGAAGAATGAACGATGAAGAATGAACAAGGAGTAATGGTCAATGACGAATGAACGATGAAGAATGAACAAGGATCAATGATCAATGACGAATGAACGATGAAGAATGAACAAGGATCAATGATCAATGAAGAATGAACGATGAAGAATGAACAAGGATCAATGATCAATGAAGAATGAACGATGAAGAATGAACAAGGAACAATGATCAATGAAGAATGAACAAGGATTAATGGTCAATGAAGAATGAACGATGAAGAATGAACAAGGATCAATGGTCAATGAAGAATGAACGATGAAGAATGAACAAGGTTCAATGATTAATGAAGAATGAACGATGAAGAATGAACAAGGATTAATGGTCAATGACGAATGAACGATGAAGAATGAACAAGGATCAATGATCAATGAAGAATGAACGATGAAGAATGAACAAGGATCAATGATAAATGAAAAATGAACGATGAAGAATGAATAAGGATCAATGATCAATGACGAATGAACGATGAAGAATGAACAAGGATCAATGATCAATGAAGAATGAACGATGAAGAATGAACAAGGATCAATGATCAATGAAGAATGAACGATGAATAATGAACAAGGAACAATGATCAATGAAGAATGATCGATGAAGAATGAACAAGGATTAATGGTCAATGAAGAATGAACGATGAAGAATGAACAAGGATCAATGGTCAATGACGAATGAACGATGAAGAATGAACAAGGATCAATGATCAATGAAGAATGAACAAGGATCAATGATCAAAGAAGAATGAACGATGAAGAATGAACAAGGATCAATGATCAATGAAGAATGAACGATGAAGAATTAACAAGGAGTAATGGTCAATGACGAATGAACGATGAAGAATGAACAAGGATCAATGATCAATGACGAATGAACGATGAAGAATGAACAAGGAACAATGATCAATGAAGAATGATCGATGAAGAATGAACAAGGATTAATGGTCAATGAAGAATGAACGATGAAGAATGAACAAGGATCAATGGTCAATGAAGAATGAACGATGAAGAATGAACAAGGATCAATGATCAATGAAGAATGAACAAGGATCAATGATCAAAGAAGAATGAACGATGAAGAATGAACAAGGATCAATGATCAATGAAGAATGAACGATGAAGAATGAACAAGGAGTAATGGTCAATGACGAATGAACGATGAAGAATGAACAAGGATCAATGATCAATGACGAATGAACGATGAAGAATGAACAAGGATCAATGATCAATGAAGAATGAACAAGGATCAATGATCAATGACGAATGAACGATGAAGAATGAACAAGGAGTAATGGTCAATGACGAATGAACGATGAAGAATGAACAAGGATCAATGATCAATGAAGAATGAACGATGAAGAATGAACAAGGAGTAATGGTCAATGACGAATGAACGATAAAGAATGAACAAGGATCAATGATCAATGACGAATGAACGATGAAGAATGAACAAGGATCAATGATCAATGAAGAATGAACAAGGATCAATGAACAAGGATTAATGGTCAATGACGAATGAACGATGAAGAATGAACAAGGATCTATGAAGAATGAACGATGAAGAATGAACAAGGATTAATGGTCATTGACAAATGAACGATGAAGAATGAACAAGGATCAATGATCAATGACGAATGAACGATGAAGAATGAACAAGGATCAATGATCAATGACGAATGAACGATGAAGAATGAACAAGGAGTAATGGTCAATGACGACAGAACGATGAAGAATGAACAAGGATCAATGATCAATGACGAATGAACGATGAAGAATGAACAAGGATCAATGATCAATGAAGAATGAACGATGAAGAATGAACAAGGATCAATGATCAATGACGAATGAACGATGAAAAATAAACAAGGATCAATGATCAATGAAGAATGAACAAGGATCAATGATCAAAGAAGAATGAACGATGAAGAATGAACAAGGTTCAATGATTAATGAAGAATGAACGATGAAGAATGAACAAGGATTAATGGTCAATGACGAATGAACGATGAAGAATGAACAAGGATCAATGATCAATGAAGAATGAACGATGAAGAATGAACAAGGATCAATGATAAATGAAAAATGAACGATGAAGAATGAATAAGGATCAATGATCAATGACGAATGAACGATGAAGAATGAACAAGGATCAATGATCAATGAAGAATGAACGATGAAGAATGAACAAGGAGTAATGGTCAATGACGAATGAACGATGAAGAATGAACAAGGATCAATGATCAATGACGAATGAACGATGAAGAATGAACAAGGATCAATGATCAATGACGAATGAACGATGAAGAATGAACAAGGATCAATGATCAAAGAAGAATGAACGATGAAGAATGAACAAGGATCAATGATCAATGAAGAATGAACGATGAAGAATGAACAAGGATTAATGGTCAATGACGAATGAACGATGAAGAATGAACAAGGATCAATGATCAATGAAGAATGAACGATGAAGAATGAACAAGGATTAATGGTCAATGATGAATGAACGATGAAGAATGAACAAGGATCAATGATCAATTACGAATGAACGATGAAGAATGAACAAGGATCAATGATCAATGACGAATGAACGATGAAGAATGAACAAGGATCAATGATCAATGAAGAATGAACAAGGATCAATGATCAAAGAAGAATGAACGATGAAGAATGAACAAGGTTCAATGATCAATGAAGAATGAACGATGAAGAATGAACAAGGATTAATGGTCAATGACGAATGAACGATGAAGAATGAACAAGGATCAATGATCAATGAAGAATGAACGATGAAGAATGAACAAGGATTAATGGTCAATGACGAATGAACGATGAAGAATGAACAAGGATCAATGATCAATGAAGAATGAACGATGAAGAATGAACAAGGATCAATGATAAATGAAAAATGAACGATGAAGAATGAATAAGGATCAATGATCAATGACGAATGAACGATGAAGAATGAACAAGGATCAATGATCAATGAAGAATGAACGATGAAGAATGAACAAGGAGTAATGGTCAATGACGAATGAACGATGAAGAATGAACAAGGATCAATGATCAATGACGAATGAACGATGAAGAATGAACAAGGATCAATGATCAATGAAGAATGAACGATGAAGAATGAACAAGGATCAATGATCAATGAAGAATGAACGATGAAGAATGAACAAGGAACAATGATCAATGAAGAATGAACAAGGATTAATGGTCAATGAAGAATGAACGATGAAGAATGAACAAGGATCAATGGTCAATGAAGAATGAACGATGAAGAATGAACAAGGTTCAATGATTAATGAAGAATGAACGATGAAGAATGAACAAGGATTAATGGTCAATGACGAATGAACGATGAAGAATGAACAAGGATCAATGATCAATGAAGAATGAACGATGAAGAATGAACAAGGATCAATGATAAATGAAAAATGAACGATGAAGAATGAATAAGGATCAATGATCAATGACGAATGAACGATGAAGAATGAACAAGGATCAATGATCAATGAAGAATGAACGATGAAGAATGAACAAGGATCAATGATCAATGAAGAATGAACGATGAATAATGAACAAGGAACAATGATCAATGAAGAATGATCGATGAAGAATGAACAAGGATTAATGGTCAATGAAGAATAAACGATGAAGAATGAACAAGGATCAATGGTCAATGACGAATGAACGATGAAGAATGAACAAGGATCAATGATCAATGAAGAATGAACAAGGATCAATGATCAAAGAAGAATGAACGATGAAGAATGAACAAGGATCAATGATCAATGAAGAATGAACGATGAAGAATGAACAAGGAGTAATGGTCAATGACGAATGAACGATGAAGAATGAACAAGGATCAATGATCAATGACGAATGAACGATGAAGAATGAACAAGGAACAATGATCAATGAAGAATGATCGATGAAGAATGAACAAGGATTAATGGTCAATGAAGAATGAACGATGAAGAATGAACAAGGATCAATGGTCAATGAAGAATGAACGATGAAGAATGAACAAGGATCAATGATCAATGAAGAATGAACAAGGATCAATGATCAAAGAAGAATGAACGATGAAGAATGAACAAGGATCAATGATCAATGAAGAATGAACGATGAAGAATGAACAAGGAGTAATGGTCAATGACGAATGAACGATGAAGAATGAACAAGGATCAATGATCAATGACGAATGAACGATGAAGAATGAACAAGGATCAATGATCAATGAAGAATGAACAAGGATCAATGATCAATGACGAATGAACGATGAAGAATGAACAAGGAGTAATGGTCAATGACGAATGAACGATGAAGAATGAACAAGGATCAATGATCAATGAAGAATGAACGATGAAGAATGAACAAGGAGTAATGGTCAATGACGAATGAACGATGAAGAATGAACAAGGATCAATGATCAATGACGAATGAACGATGAAGAATGAACAAGGATCAATGATCAATGAAGAATGAACAAGGATCAATGAACAAGGATTAATGGTCAATGACGAATGAACGATGAAGAATGAACAAGGATCTATGAAGAATGAACGATGAAGAATGAACAAGGATTAATGGTCATTGACAAATGAACGATGAAGAATGAACAAGGATCAATGATCAATGACGAATGAACGATGAAGAATGAACAAGGATCAATGATCAATGACGAATGAACGATGAAGAATGAACAAGGAGTAATGGTCAATGACGACAGAACGATGAAGAATGAACAAGGATCAATGATCAATGACGAATGAACGATGAAGAATGAACAAGGATCAATGATCAATGAAGAATGAACGATGAAGAATGAACAAGGATCAATGATCAATGACGAATGAACGATGAAGAATGAACAAGGATCAATGATCAATGAAGAATGAACAAGGATCAATGATCAAAGAAGAATGAACGATGAAGAATGAACAAGGTTCAATGATTAATGAAGAATGAACGATGAAGAATGAACAAGGATTAATGGTCAATGACGAATGAACGATGAAGAATGAACAAGGATCAATGATCAATGAAGAATGAACGATGAAGAATGAACAAGGATCAATGATAAATGAAAAATGAACGATGAAGAATGAATAAGGATCAATGATCAATGACGAATGAACGATGAAGAATGAACAAGGATCAATGATCAATGAAGAATGAACGATGAAGAATGAACAAGGAGTAATGGTCAATGACGAATGAACGATGAAGAATGAACAAGGATCAATGATCAATGACGAATGAACGATGAAGAATGAACAAGGATCAATGATCAATGACGAATGAACGATGAAGAATGAACAAGGATCAATGATCAAAGAAGAATGAACGATGAAGAATGAACAAGGATCAATGATCAATGAAGAATGAACGATGAAGAATGAACAAGGATTAATGGTCAATGACGAATGAACGATGAAGAATGAACAAAGATCAATGATCAATGAAGAATGAACGATGAAGAATGAACAAGGATTAATGGTCAATGATGAATGAACGATGAAGAATGAACAAGGATCAATGATCAATTACGAATGAACGATGAAGAATGAACAAGGATCAATGATCAATGACGAATGAACGATGAAGAATGAACAAGGATCAATGATCAATGAAGAATGAACAAGGATCAATGATCAAAGAAGAATGAACGATGAAGAATGAACAAGGTTCAATGATCAATGAAGAATGAACGATGAAGAATGAACAAGGATTAATGGTCAATGACGAATGAACGATGAAGAATGAACAAGGATCAATGATCAATGAAGAATGAACGATGAAGAATGAACAAGGATTAATGGTCAATGACGAATGAACGATGAAGAATGAACAAGGATCAATGATCAATGAAGAATGGACGATGAAGAATGAACAAGGATCAATGATAAATGAAAAATGAACGATGAAGAATGAATAAGGATCAATGATCAATGACGAATGAACGATGAAGAATGAACAAGGATCAATGATCAATGAAGAATGAACGATGAAGAATGAACAAGGAGTAATGGTCAATGACGAATGAACGATGAAGAATGAACAAGGATCAATGATCAATGACGAATGAACGATGAAGAATGAACAAGGATCAATGATCAATGAAGAATGAACGATGAAGAATGAACAAGGATCAATGATCAATGAAGAATGAACGATGAAGAATGAACAAGGAACAATGATCAATGAAGAATAATCGATGAAGAATGAACAAGGATTAATGGTCAATGAAGAATGAACGATGAAGAATGAACAAGGATCAATGGTCAATGAAGAATGAACGATGAAGAATGAACAAGGATCAATGATCAATGAAGAATGAACAAGGATCAATGATCAAAGAAGAATGAACGATGAAGAATGAACAAGGATCAATGATCAATGAAGAATGAACGATGAAGAATGAACAAGGAGTAATGGTCAATGACGAATGAACGATGAAGAATGAACAAGGATCAATGATCAATGACGAATGAACGATGAAGAATGAACAAGGATCAATGATCAATGAAGAATGAACGATGAAGAATGAACAAGGATCAATGATCAATGACGAATGAACGATGAAGAATGAACAAGGATCAATGATCAATGAAGAATGAACAAGGATCAATGATCAAAGAAGAATGAACGATGAAGAATGAACAAAGTTCAATGATCAATGAAGAATGAACGATGAAGAATGAACAAGGATTAATGGTCAATGACGAATGAACGATGAAGAATGAACAAGGATCAATGATCAATGAAGAATGAACGATGAAGAATGAACAAGGATTAATGGTCAATGACGAATGAACGATGAAGAATGAACAAGGATCAATGATCAATGAAGAATGAACGATGAAGAATGAACAAGGATCCATGATAAATGAAAAATGAACGATGAAGAATGAATAAGGATCAATGATCAATGACGAATGAACGATGAAGAATGAACAAGGATCAATGATCAATGAAGAATGAACGTTGAAGAATGAACAAGGAGTAATGGTCAATGACGAATGAACGATGAAGAATGAACAAGGATCAATGATCAATGACGAATGAACGATGAAGAATGAACAAGGATCAATGATCAATGAAGAATGAACGATGAAGAATGAACAAGGATCAATGATCAATGAAGAATGAACGATGAAGAATGAACAAGGAACAATGATCAATGAAGAATGATCGATGAAGAATGAACAAGGATTAATGGTCAATGAAGAATGAACGATGAAGAATGAACAAGGATCAATGGTCAATGAAGAATGAACGATGAAGAATGAACAAGGATCAATGATCAATGAAGAATGAACAAGGATCAATGATCAAAGAAGAATGAACGATGAAGAATGAACACGGATCAATGATCAATGAAGAATGAACGATGAAGAATGAACAAGGAGTAATGGTCAATGACGAATGAACGATGAAGAATGAACAAGGATCAATGATCAATGACGAATGAACGATGAAGAATGAACAAGGATCAATGATCAATGAAGAATGAACGATGAAGAATGAACAAGGATCAATGATCAATGACGAATGAACGATGAAGAATGAACAAGGATCAATGATTAATGAAGAATGAACAAGGATCAATGATCAAAGAAGAATGAACGATGAAGAATGAACAAGGTTCAATGATCAATGAAGAATGAACGATGAAGAATGAACAAGGATTAATGGTCAATGACGAATGAACGATGAAGAATGAACAAGGATCAATGATCAATGAAGAATGAACGATGAAGAATGAACAAAGATTAATGGTCAATGACGAATGAACGATGAAGAATGAACAAGGATCAATGATCAATGAAGAATGAACGATGAAGAATGAACAAGGATCAATGATAAATGAAAAATGAACGATGAAGAATGAATAAGGATCAATGATCAATGACGAATGAACGATGAAGAATGAACAAGGATCAATGATCAATGAAGAATGAACGATGAAGAATGAACAAGGAGTAATGGTCAATGACGAATGAACGATGAAGAATGAACAAGGATCAATGATCAATGACGAATGAACGATGAAGAATGAACAAGGATCAATGATCAATGAAGAATGAACGATGAAGAATGAACAAGGATCAATGATCAATGAAGAATGAGCGATGAAGAATGAACAAGGAACAATGATCAATGAAGAATGAACAAGGATTAATGGTCAATGAAGAATGAACGATGAAGAATGAACAAGGATCAATGGTCAATGAAGAATGAACGATGAAGAATGAACAAGGATCAATGATCAATGAAGAATGAACAAGGATTAATGATCAAAGAAGAATGAACGATGAAGAATGAACAAGGATCAATGATCAATGAAGAATGAACGATGAAGAATGAACAAGGAGTAATGGTCAATGACGACAGAACGATGAAGAATGAACAAGGATCAATGATCAATGACGAATGAACGATGAAGAATGAACAAGGATCAATGATCAATGAAGAATGAACGATGAAGAATGAACAAGGATCAATGATCAATGACGAATGAACGATGAAGAATGAACAAGGATCAATGATCAATGAAGAATGAACAAGGATCAATGATCAAAGAAGAATGAACGATGAAGAATGAACAAGGTTCAATGATTAATGAAGAATGAACGATGAAGAATGAACAAGGATTAATGGTCAATGACGAATCAACGATGAAGAATGAACTAGGATCAATGATCGATGAAGAATGAACGATGAAGAATGAACAAGGATCAATGATAAATGAAAAATGAACGATGAAGAATGAATAAGGATCAATGATCAATGACGAATGAACGATGAAGAATGAACAAGGATCAATGATCAATGAAGAATGAACGATGAAGAATGAACAAGGAGTAATGGTCAATGACGAATGAACGATGAAGAATGAACAAGGATCAATGATCAATGACGAATGAACGATGAAGAATGAACAAGGATCAATGATCAATGAAGAATGAACAAGGATCAATGATCAATGACGAATGAACGATGAAGAATGAACAAGGAGTAATGGTCAATGACGAATGAACGATGAAGAATGAACAAGGATCAATGATCAATGAAGAATGAACGATGAAGAATGAACAAGGAGTAATGGTCAATGACGAATGAACGATGAAGAATGAACAAGGATCAATGATCAATGACGAATGAACGATGAAGAATGAACAAGGATCAATGATCAATGAAGAATGAACAAGGATCAATGAACAAGGATTAATGGTCAATGACGAATGAACGATGAAGAATGAACAAGGATCTATGAAGAATGAACGATGAAGAATGAACAAGGATTAATGGTCATTGACAAATGAACGATGAAGAATGAACAAGGATCAATGATCAATGACGAATGAACGATGAAGAATGAACAAGGATCAATGATCAATGACGAATGAACGATGAAGAATGAACAAGGAGTAATGGTCAATGACGACAGAACGATGAAGAATGAACAAGGATCAATGATCAATGACGAATGAACGATGAAGAATGAACAAGGATCAATGATCAATGAAGAATGAACGATGAAGAATGAACAAGGATCAATGATCAATGACGAATGAACGATGAAGAATGAACAAGGATCAATGATCAATGAAGAATGAACAAGGATCAATGATCAAAGAAGAATGAACGATGAAGAATGAACAAGGTTCAATGATTAATGAAGAATGAACGATGAAGAATGAACAAGGATTAATGGTCAATGACGAATGAACGATGAAGAATGAACAAGGATCAATGATCAATGAAGAATGAACGATGAAGAATGAACAAGGATCAATGATAAATGAAAAATGAACGATGAAGAATGAATAAGGATCAATGATCAATGACGAATGAACGATGAAGAATGAACAAGGATCAATGATCAATGAAGAATGAACGATGAAGAATGAACAAGGAGTAATGGTCAATGACGAATGAACGATGAAGAATGAACAAGGATCAATGATCAATGACGAATGAACGATGAAGAATGAACAAGGATCAATGATCAATGACGAATGAACGATGAAGAATGAACAAGGATCAATGATCAAAGAAGAATGAACGATGAAGAATGAACAAGGATCAATGATCAATGAAGAATGAACGATGAAGAATGAACAAGGATTAATGGTCAATGACGAATGAACGATGAAGAATGAACAAGGATCAATGATCAATGAAGAATGAACGATGAAGAATGAACAAGGATTAATGGTCAATGATGAATGAACGATGAAGAATGAACAAGGATCAATGATCAATTACGAATGAACGATGAAGAATGAACAAGGATCAATGATCAATGACGAATGAACGATGAAGAATGAACAAGGATCAATGATCAATGAAGAATGAACAAGGATCAATGATCAAAGAAGAATGAACGATGAAGAATGAACAAGGTTCAATGATCAATGAAGAATGAACGATGAAGAATGAACAAGGATTAATGGTCAATGACGAATGAACGATGAAGAATGAACAAGGATCAATGATCAATGAAGAATGAACGATGAAGAATGAACAAGGATTAATGGTCAATGACGAATGAACGATGAAGAATGAACAAGGATCAATGATCAATGAAGAATGAACGATGAAGAATGAACAAGGATCAATGATAAATGAAAAATGAACGATGAAGAATGAATAAGGATCAATGATCAATGACGAATGAACGATGAAGAATGAACAAGGATCAATGATCAATGAAGAATGAACGATGAAGAATGAACAAGGAGTAATGGTCAATGACGAATGAACGATGAAGAATGAACAAGGATCAATGATCAATGACGAATGAACGATGAAGAATGAACAAGGATCAATGATCAATGAAGAATGAACGATGAAGAATGAACAAGGATCAATGATCAATGAAGAATGAACGATGAAGAATGAACAAGGAACAATGATCAATGAAGAATGAACAAGGATTAATGGTCAATGAAGAATGAACGATGAAGAATGAACAAGGATCAATGGTCAATGAAGAATGAACGATGAAGAATGAACAAGGTTCAATGATTAATGAAGAATGAACGATGAAGAATGAACAAGGATTAATGGTCAATGACGAATGAACGATGAAGAATGAACAAGGATCAATGATCAATGAAGAATGAACGATGAAGAATGAACAAGGATCAATGATAAATGAAAAATGAACGATGAAGAATGAATAAGGATCAATGATCAATGACGAATGAACGATGAAGAATGAACAAGGATCAATGGTCAATGAAGAATGAACGATGAAGAATGAACAAGGATCAATGATCAATGAAGAATGAACAAGGATCAATGATCAAAGAAGAATGAACGATGAAGAATGAACAAGGATCAATGATCAATGAAGAATGAACGATGAAGAATGAACAAGGAGTAATGGTCAATGACGAATGAACGATGAAGAATGAACAAGGATCAATGATCAATGACGAATGAACGATGAAGAATGAACAAGGATCAATGATCAATGAAGAATGAACGATGAAGAATGAACAAGGATCAATGATCAATGACGAATGAACGATGAAGAATGAACAAGGATCAATGATCAATGAAGAATGAACAAGGATCAATGATCAAAGAAGAATGAACGATGAAGAATGAACAAAGTTCAATGATCAATGAAGAATGAACGATGAAGAATGAACAAGGATTAATGGTCAATGACGAATGAACGATGAAGAATGAACAAGGATCAATGATCAATGAAGAATGAACGATGAAGAATGAACAAGGATTAATGGTCAATGACGAATGAACGATGAAGAATGAACAAGGATCAATGATCAATGAAGAATGAACGATGAAGAATGAACAAGGATCAATGATAAATGAAAAATGAACGATGAAGAATGAATAAGGATCAATGATCAATGACGAATGAACGATGAAGAATGAACAAGGATCAATGATCAATGAAGAATGAACGATGAAGAATGAACAAGGAGTAATGGTCAATGACGAATGAACGATGAAGAATGAACAAGGATCAATGATCAATGACGAATGAACGATGAAGAATGAACAAGGATCAATGATCAATGACGAATGAACGATGAAGAATGAACAAGGATCAATGATCAAAGAAGAATGAACGATGAAGAATGAACAAGGATCAATGATCAATGAAGAATGAACGATGAAGAATGAACAAGGATTAATGGTCAATGACGAATGAACGATGAAGAATGAACAAGGATCAATGATCAATGAAGAATGAACGATGAAGAATGAACAAGGATTAATGGTCAATGATGAATGAACGATGAAGAATGAACAAGGATCAATGATCAATTACGAATGAACGATGAAGAATGAACAAGGATCAATGATCAATGACGAATGAACGATGAAGAATGAACAAGGATCAATGATCAATGAAGAATGAACAAGGATCAATGATCAAAGAAGAATGAACGATGAAGAATGAACAAGGTTCAATGATCAATGAAGAATGAACGATGAAGAATGAACAAGGATTAATGGTCAATGACGAATGAACGATGAAGAATGAACAAGGATCAATGATCAATGAAGAATGAACGATGAAGAATGAACAAGGAGTAATGGTCAATGACGAATGAACGATGAAGAATGAACAAGGATCAATGATCAATGACGAATGAACGATGAAGAATGAACAAGGATCAATGATCAATGAAGAATGAACGATGAAGAATGAACAAGGATCAATGATCAATGAAGAATGAACGATGAAGAATGAACAAGGAACAATGATCAATGAAGAATGAACAAGGATTAATGGTCAATGAAGAATGAACGATGAAGAATGAACAAGGATCAATGGTCAATGAAGAATGAACGATGAAGAATGAACAAGGTTCAATGATTAATGAAGAATGAACGATGAAGAATGAACAAGGATTAATGGTCAATGACGAATGAACGATGAAGAATGAACAAGGATCAATGATCAATGAAGAATGAACGATGAAGAATAAACAAGGATCAATTATAAATGAAAAATGAACGATGAAGAATGAATAAGAATCAATGATCAATGACGAATGAACGATGAAGAATGAACAAGGATCAATGATCAATGAAGAATGAACGATGAAGAATGAACAAGGATCAATGATCAATGAAGAATAAACGATGAATAATGAACAAGGAACAATGATCAATGAAGAATGATCGATGAAGAATGAACAAGGATTAATGGTCAATGAAGAATGAACGATGAAGAATGAACAAGGATCAATGGTCAATGACGAATGAACGATGAAGAATGAACAAGGATCAATGATCAATGAAGAATGAACGATGAAGAATGAACAAGGATTAATGGTCAATGACGAATGAACGATGAAGAATGAACAAGGATCAATGATCAATGAAGAATGAACGATGAAGAATGAACAAGGATTAATGGTCAATGATGAATGAACGATGAAGAATGAACAAGGATCAATGATCAATTACGAATGAACGATGAAGAATGAACAAGGATCAATGATCAATGACGAATGAACGATGAAGAATGAACAAGGATCAATGATCAATGAAGAATGAACAAGGATCAATGATCAAAGAAGAATGAACGATGAAGAATGAACAAGGTTCAATGATCAATGAAGAATGAACGATGAAGAATGAACAAGGATTAATGGTCAATGACGAATGAACGATGAAGAATGAACAAGGATCAATGATCAATGAAGAATGAACGATGAAGAATGAACAAGGAGTAATGGTCAATGACGAATGAACGATGAAGAATGAACAAGGATCAATGATCAATGACGAATGAACGATGAAGAATGAACAAGGATCAATGATCAATGAAGAATGAACGATGAAGAATGAACAAGGATCAATGATCAATGAAGAATGAACGATGAAGAATGAACAAGGAACAATGATCAATGAAGAATGAACAAGGATTAATGGTCAATGAAGAATGAACGATGAAGAATGAACAAGGATCAATGGTCAATGAAGAATGAACGATGAAGAATGAACAAGGTTCAATGATTAATGAAGAATGAACGATGAAGAATGAACAAGGATTAATGGTCAATGACGAATGAACGATGAAGAATGAACAAGGATCAATGATCAATGAAGAATGAACGATGAAGAATGAACAAGGATCAATGATAAATGAAAAATGAACGATGAAGAATGAATAAGAATCAATGATCAATGACGAATGAACGATGAAGAATGAACAAGGATCAATGATCAATGAAGAATGAACGATGAAGAATGAACAAGGATCAATGATCAATGAAGAATAAACGATGAATAATGAACAAGGAACAATGATCAATGAAGAATGATCGATGAAGAATGAACAAGGATTAATGGTCAATGAAGAATGAACGATGAAGAATGAACAAGGATCAATGGTCAATGACGAATGAACGATGAAGAATGAACAAGGATCAATGATCAATGAAGAATGAACAAGGATCAATGATCAAAGAAGAATGAACGATGAAGAATGAACAAGGATCAATGATCAATGAAGAATGAACGATGAAGAATGAACAAGGAGTAATGGTCAATGACGAATGAACGATGAAGAATGAACAAGGATCAATGATCAATGACGAATGAACGATGAAGAATGAACAAGGAACAATGATCAATGAAGAATGATCGATGAAGAATGAACAAGGATTAATGGTCAATGAAGAATGAACGATGAAGAATGAACAAGGATCAATGGTCAATGAAGAATGAACGATGAAGAATGAACAAGGATCAATGATCAATGAAGAATGAACAAGGATCAATGATCAAAGAAGAATGAACGATGAAGAATGAACAAGGATCAATGATCAATGAAGAATGAACGATGAAGAATGAACAAGGAGTAATGGTCAATGACGAATGAACGATGAAGAATGAACAAGGATCAATGATCAATGACGAATGAACGATGAAGAATGAACAAGGATCAATGATCAATGAAGAATGAACAAGGATCAATGATGAATGACGAATGAACGATGAAGAATGAACAAGGAGTAATGGTCAATGACGAATGAACGATGAAGAATGAACAAGGATCAATGATCAATGAAGAATGAACGATGAAGAATGAACAAGGAGTAATGGTCAATGACGAATGAACGATGAAGAATGAACAAGGATCAATGATCAATGACGAATGAACGATGAAGAATGAACAAGGATCAATGATCAATGAAGAATGAACAAGGATCAATGAACAAGGATTAATGGTCAATGACGAATGAACGATGAAGAATGAACAAGGATCTATGAAGAATGAACGATGAAGAATGAACAAGGATTAATGGTCATTGACAAATGAACGATGAAGAATGAACAAGGATCAATGATCAATGACGAATGAACGATGAAGAATGAAGAAGGATCAATGATCAATGACGAATGAACGATGAAGAATGAACAAGGAGTAATGGTCAATGACGACAGAACGATGAAGAATGAACAAGGATCAATGATCAATGACGAATGAACGATGAAGAATGAACAAGGATCAATGATCAATGAAGAATGAACGATGAAGAATGAACAAGGATCAATGATCAATGACGAATGAACGATGAAGAATGAACAAGGATCAATGATCAATGAAGAATGAACAAGGATCAATGATCAAAGAAGAATGAACGATGAAGAATGAACAAGGTTCAATGATTAATGAAGAATGAACGATGAAGAATGAACAAGGATTAATGGTCAATGACGAATGAACGATGAAGAATGAACAAGGATCAATGATCAATGAAGAATGAACGATGAAGAATGAACAAGGATCAATGATAAATGAAAAATGAACGATGAAGAATGAATAAGGATCAATGATCAATGACGAATGAACGATGAAGAATGAACAAGGATCAATGATCAATGAAGAATGAACGATGAAGAATGAACAAGGAGTAATGGTCAATGACGAATGAACGATGAAGAATGAACAAGGATCAATGATCAATGACGAATGAACGATGAAGAATGAACAAGGATCAATGATCAATGACGAATGAACGATGAAGAATGAACAAGGATCAATGATCAAAGAAGAATGAACGATGAAGAATGAACAAGGATCAATGATCAATGAAGAATGAACGATGAAGAATGAACAAGGATTAATGGTCAATGACGAATGAACGATGAAGAATGAACAAAGATCAATGATCAATG
This sequence comes from Amaranthus tricolor, assembly GCF_026212465.1. Classification (NCBI taxonomy): domain Eukaryota; kingdom Viridiplantae; phylum Streptophyta; class Magnoliopsida; order Caryophyllales; family Amaranthaceae; genus Amaranthus; species Amaranthus tricolor. The sequence goes on along the minus strand of NC_080059.1, from coordinate 25,583,097 downwards.
AAGAATGAACGATGAAGAATGAACAAGGATGAATGGTCAATGATGAATGAACGATGAAGAATGAACAAGGATCAATGATCAATTACGAATGAACGATGAAGAATGAACAAGGATCAATGATCAATGACGAATGAACGATGAAGAATGAACAAGGATCAATGATCAATGAAGAATGAACAAGGATCAATGATCAAAGAAGAATGAACGATGAAGAATGAACAAGGTTCAATGATCAATGAAGAATGAACGATGAAGAATGAACAAGGATTAATGGTCAATGACGAATGAACGATGAAGAATGAACAAGGATCAATGATCAATGAAGAATGAACGATGAAGAATGAACAAGGATTAATGGTCAATGACGAATGAACGATGAAGAATGAACAAGGATCAATGATCAATGAAGAATGGACGATGAAGAATGAACAAGGATCAATGATAAATGAAAAATGAACGATGAAGAATGAATAAGGATCAATGATCAATGACGAATGAACGATGAAGAATGAACAAGGATCAATGATCAATGAAGAATGAACGATGAAGAATGAACAAGGAGTAATGGTCAATGACGAATGAACGATGAAGAATGAACAAGGATCAATGATCAATGACGAATGAACGATGAAGAATGAACAAGGATCAATGATCAATGAAGAATGAACGATGAAGAATGAACAAGGATCAATGATCAATGAAGATTGAACGATGAAGAATGAACAAGGAACAATGATCAATGAAGAATGATCGATGAAGAATGAACAAGGATTAATGGTCAATGAAGAATGAACGATGAAGAATGAACAAGGATCAATGGTCAATGAAGAATGAACGATGAAGAATGAACAAGGATCAATGATCAATGAAGAATGAACAAGGATCAATGATCAAAGAAGAATGAACGATGAAGAATGAACAAGGATCAATGATCAATGAAGAATGAACGATGAAGAATGAACAAGGAGTAATGGTCAATGACGAATGAACGATGAAGAATGAACAAGGATCAATGATCAATGACGAATGAACGATGAAGAATGAACAAGGATCAATGATCAATGAAGAATGAACGATGAAGAATGAACAAGGATCAATGATCAATGAAGAATGAACGATGAAGAATGAACAAGGATCAATGATCAATGACGAATGAACGATGAAGAATGAACAAGGATCAATGATCAATGAAGAATGAACAAGGATCAATGATCAAAGAAGAATGAACGATGAAGAATGAACAAGGTTCAATGATTAATGAAGAATGAACGATGAAGAATGAACAAGGATTAATGGTCAATGACGAATGAACGATGAAGAATGAACAAGGATCAATGATCAATGAAGAATGAACGATGAAGAATGAACAAGGATCAATGATAAATGAAAAATGAACGATGAAGAATGAATAAGGATCAATGATCAATGACGAATGAACGATGAAGAATGAACAAGGATCAATGATCAATGAAGAATGAACGATGAAGAATGAACAAGGAGTAATGGTCAATGACGAATGAACGATGAAGAATGAACAAGGATCAATGATCAATGACGAATGAACGATGAAGAATGAACAAGGATCAATGATCAATGACGAATGAACGATGAAGAATGAACAAGGATCAATGATCAAAGAAGAATGAACGATGAAGAATGAACAAGGATCAATGATCAATGAAGAATGAACGATGAAGAATGAACAAGGATTAATGGTCAATGACGAATGAACGATGAAGAATGAACAAAGATCAATGATCAATGAAGAATGAACGATGAAGAATGAACAAGGATGAATGGTCAATGATGAATGAACGATGAAGAATGAACAAGGATCAATGATCAATTACGAATGAACGATGAAGAATGAACAAGGATCAATGATCAATGACGAATGAACGATGAAGAATGAACAAGGATCAATGATCAATGAAGAATGAACAAGGATCAATGATCAAAGAAGAATGAACGATGAAGAATGAACAAGGTTCAATGATCAATGAAGAATGAACGATGAAGAATGAACAAGGATTAATGGTCAATGACGAATGAACGATGAAGAATGAACAAGGATCAATGATCAATGAAGAATGAACGATGAAGAATGAACAAGGATTAATGGTCAATGACGAATGAACGATGAAGAATGAACAAGGATCAATGATCAATGAAGAATGGACGATGAAGAATGAACAAGGATCAATGATAAATGAAAAATGAACGATGAAGAATGAATAAGGATCAATGATCAATGACGAATGAACGATGAAGAATGAACAAGGATCAATGATCAATGAAGAATGAACGATGAAGAATGAACAAGGAGTAATGGTCAATGACGAATGAACGATGAAGAATGAACAAGGATCAATGATCAATGACGAATGAACGATGAAGAATGAACAAGGATCAATGATCAATGAAGAATGAACGATGAAGAATGAACAAGGATTAATGATCAATGAAGATTGAACGATGAAGAATGAACAAGGAACAATGATCAATGAAGAATGATCGATGAAGAATGAACAAGGATTAATGGTCAATGAAGAATGAACGATGAAGAATGAACAAGGATCAATGGTCAATGAAGAATGAACGATGAAGAATGAACAAGGATCAATGATCAATGAAGAATGAACAAGGATCAATGATCAAAGAAGAATGAACGATGAAGAATGAACAAGGATCAATGATCAATGAAGAATGAACGATGAAGAATGAACAAGGAGTAATGGTCAATGACGAATGAACGATGAAGAATGAACAAGGATCAATGATCAATGACGAATGAACGATGAAGAATGAACAAGGATCAATGATCAATGAAGAATGAACGATGAAGAATGAACAAGGATCAATGATCAATGACGAATGAACGATGAAGAATGAACAAGGATCAATGATCAATGAAGAATGAACAAGGATCAATGATCAAAGAAGAATGAACGATGAAGAATGAACAAAGTTCAATGATCAATGAAGAATGAACGACGAAGAATGAACAAGGATTAATGGTCAATGACGAATGAACGATGAAGAATGAACAAGGATCAATGATCAATGAAGAATGAACGATGAAGAATGAACAAGGATTAATGGTCAATGACGAATGAACGATGAAGAATGAACAAGGATCAATGATCAATGAAGAATGAACGATGAAGAATGAACAAGGATCAATGATAAATGAAAAATGAACGATGAAGAATGAATAAGGATCAATGATCAATGACGAATGAACGATGAAGAATGAACAAGGATCAATGATCAATGAAGAATGAACGATGAAGAATGAACAAGGATCAATGATAAATGAAAAATGAACGATGAAGAATGAATAAGGATCAATGATCAATGACGAATGAACGATGAAGAATGAACAAGGATCAATGATCAATGAAGAATGAACGATGAAGAATGAACAAGGAGTAATGGTCAATGACGAATGAACGATGAAGAATGAACAAGGATCAATGATCAATGACGAATGAACGATGAAGAATGAACAAGGATCAATGATCAATGACGAATGAACGATGAAGAATGAACAAGGATCAATGATCAAAGAAGAATGAACGATGAAGAATGAACAAGGATCAATGATCAATGAAGAATGAACGATGAAGAATGAACAAGGATTAATGGTCAATGACGAATGAACGATGAAGAATGAACAAGGATCAATGATCAATGAAGAATGAACGATGAAGAATGAACAAGGATTAATGGTCAATGATGAATGAACGATGAAGAATGAACAAGGATCAATGATCAATTACGAATGAACGATGAAAAATGAACAAGGATCAATGATCAATGACGAATGAACGATGAAGAATGAACAAGGATCAATGATCAATGAAGAATGAACAAGGATCAATGATCAAAGAAGAATGAACGATGAAGAATGAACAAGGTTCAATGATCAATGAAGAATGAACGATGAAGAATGAACAAGGATTAATGGTCAATGACGAATGAACGATGAAGAATGAACAAGGATCAATGATCAATGAAGAATGAACGATGAAGAATGAACAAGGATTAATGGTCAATGACGAATGAACGATGAAGAATGAACAAGGATCAATGATCAATGAAGAATGAACGATGAAGAATGAACAAGGATCAATGATAAATGAAAAATGAACGATGAAGAATGAATAAGGATCAATGATCAATGACGAATGAACGATGAAGAATGAACAAGGATCAATGATCAATGAAGAATGAACGATGAAGAATGAACAAGGAGTAATGGTCAATGACGAATGAACGATGAAGAATGAACAAGGATCAATGATCAATGACGAATGAACGATGAAGAATGAACAAGGATCAATGATCAATGAAGAATGAACGATGAAGAATGAACAAGGATCAATGATCAATGAAGAATGAACGATGAAGAATGAACAAGGAACAATGATCAATGAAGAATGAACAAGGATTAATGGTCAATGAAGAATGAACGATGAAGAATGAACAAGGATCAATGGTCAATGAAGAATGAACGATGAAGAATGAACAACGTTCAATTATTAATGAAGAATGAACGATGAAGAATGAACAAGGATTAATGGTCAATGACGAATGAACGATGAAGAATGAACAAGGATCAATGATCAATGAAGAATGAACGATGAAGAATGAACAAGGATCAATGATAAATGAAAAATGAACGATGAAGAATGAATAAGGATCAATGATCAATGACGAATGAACGATGAAGAATGAACAAGGATCAATGATCAATGAAGAATGAACGATGAAGAATGAACAAGGAACAATGATCAATGAAGAATGATCGATGAAGAATGAACAAGGATTAATGGTCAATGAAGAATGAACGATGAAGAATGAACAAGGATCAATGGTCAATGACGAATGAACGATGAAGAATGAACAAGGATCAATGATCAATGAAGAATGAACAAGGATCAATGATCAATGACGAATGAACGATGAAGAATGAACAAGGAGTAATGGTCAATGACGAATGAACGATGAAGAATGAACAAGGATCAATGATCAATGAAGAATGAACGATGAAGAATGAACAAGGAGTAATGGTCAATGACGAATGAACGATGAAGAATGAACAAGGATCAATGATCAATGACGAATGAACGATGAAGAATGAACAAGGATCAATGATCAATGAAGAATGAACAAGGATCAATGAACAAGGATTAATGGTCAATGACGAATGAACGATGAAGAATGAACAAGGATCTATGAAGAATGAACGATGAAGAATGAACAAGGATTAATGGTCATTGACAAATGAACGATGAAGAATGAACAAGGATCAATGATCAATGACGAATGAACGATGAAGAATGAACAAGGATCAATGATCAATGACGAATGAACGATGAAGAATGAACAAGGAGTAATGGTCAATGACGACAGAACGATGAAGAATGAACAAGGATCAATGATCAATGACGAATGAACGATGAAGAATGAACAAGGATCAATGATCAATGAAGAATGAACGATGAAGAATGAACAAGGATCAATGATCAATGACGAATGAACGATGAAGAATGAACAAGGATCAATGATCAATGAAGAATGAACAAGGATCAATGATCAAAGAAGAATGAACGATGAAGAATGAACAAGGTTCAATGATTAATGAAGAATGAACGATGAAGAATGAACAAGGATTAATGGTCAATGACGAATGAACGATGAAGAATGAACAAGGATCAATGATCAATGAAGAATGAACGATGAAGAATGAACAAGGATCAATGATAAATGAAAAATGAACGATGATGATGTAGGATCACCTACATCTAGTTCTGCTGAGCTAGCCAAGATCAATATAATGATGCATCAAATGGAAGACGCTAAAATTCAAGGTCCAAAACTGAAATCCTTTAATTTCGTAGTCATAAACTAAGTCTTCTTTTTTTTTTTTTTTTTTTTTTTGGGTCGTTTTATTATTTAAGTCGTTTATTTTATTTCGAGTATTTGGGTCTTTTGTTTTCTTCGAAATGATTTAAGCCAGGTTTAGGATCAAGCTTAATCATTTCTCATGCTTAGTTAGTCGAGTTGTACTTTTCTTTTATTTGAGTTTAGTATTTAATTTTGCTCATGGGTCGAATATTATGCGATTGAAACGCAAGCAAGCAGCTGAAAATATCAAGCAAATAAACCAAGGAAATATGAAGAATATAAATATGAAAGTTAAGCAAGTGGATGATTAAAAAAATATATTTAGCAAAATTAAGACGTTGAGACACTACTTGCAGCTGAAATTTTCAGCATTATTTCTTGAAGATTGTGAGGGATATATCATGAAGATCTTATCTACTTGTCAGCCCCAAAATATCATTTGAAGATTAGTCAAACATATTGCAAATAATAGCTGATTTGTAGCTGTTGCAAGTGGGTGTATAGCTGATTTGTAGCTGTTGCAAGTGGGTGTATGGCTGATTTGTAGCCGTTGCAAGTGGATTCTTTGCTATTTTTTTTTTCTTGCTGGCTTATCTCCTTATAAGTATAAATAAGGCTTAGCTTGTTTCTGATGATATTCAACACTTTCAATACAAACTTCCAATTGAGCAATTTTCTTTGTTCTTATTTGCAATTTACTTTAACTTGGATTAGTTTAAGTAATTTGAAGTTCCTATGCTTTTCATTCTTTTGGCTAAAGTTTGAATGTGTTCTTAGGAGCCCTTAGATTTGTTTCGTGGTGTATCTGTATCGAAACAACCTTTGGCAAGCCATTTTCAGTTTGAAAATCAGCACATACATTTCATTTTTCCCTTGTTATAAAACCACAAAAAAATCACAAAAACAAATTCATTAAACGAAAACAGCAAACTACGTGTGCTTATAGCTTGGTTTTGTTTTGAGGCATACCAATCTATATCATCTTGGTATCAGAGCCAAGGCTACGCTCCGAGCCTTAATTTCGTTCATTCACAAAGCATAACACCATGTCTCAAAGTGGTGAAGGAGAAACAAGTGATTTGAGCAGAATTGTTGAAGAGCAAAATGCCACCATTAAATACCTACAAACCCAACTTAAAGAGTATCTAGACCTAAAACGCACCTTAAGGGAAGGTGGGGATTATGAGTCTGAAAGTCCTAAAGTTAGTAGGCAAACAAGCCGTGGAGATGATCTTAGAGTCGACATTCCAGAATTTGAAGGAAGATTAGATGGAGATGAGTTCCTTGAATGGGTAAGAACCGTTGAAAGAGTATTTGATTACAAGAATACGGATGAAGAAAAGAAGGTAAAGATAGTAGCATTAAAATTGCGCAAATATGCTTCTACTTGGTGGGCTAGCAAATGTGCAAAACGAGAAAGAGAAGGGAAAGACAAGATTAGATCATGGGAAAAGATGAAGAAGCAAATGAAGGAAAAGTTTCTGCCTTCATACTACATGCAAGAGAATTTCACCAAACTTCAACATCTACAACAAGATGGCAGGAGTGTAGAAGAGTATGGTCGAGAGTTCGAGACAATGATAATGAGGTGCGACCTTAAGGAGGATGATCATCAAACTTTGGTAAGATTTTTAAATGGTTTAGATTCAAAAATCAGAAACATTGTTGAATTACAACCTTATGCTTGCCTTGATGATTTAATTAACCTTGCACATAAAGTGGAAAAACAACAAAGAACTAAAATGAAGGAAACCTCACGTTTCACTTCAGCAAGAACGACCAATTTCAATTCCTACCAAAAGAACACTCCCCATCCCTATTCTAAAGCCCATTCGCAAGATTCAAAAGCTTTGCAAAATAATCATTTAAAGCAGCCCGTAAGCGTACCCAATACACCCAAAGCAAACACCAATTCATTCACACCTAGGAGATGTTTTAAGTGTCAAGGCTTAGGACATATCTCATCCGAATGCCCAAACCGAAAAATGGTGAACTTGGTTGAATTTGATGATCATCAAGAGGAAAACGAGGAGGATTTCTGTGACAATGCTGAACTTGATGAGGAAATGATATATCCAGATGAAGGAGAATTATTGGTTATGCGAAGAGCTCTTAGTGGGGTCAAAGCCAAAGATCCAAACCCACAAAGGGAAGCAATATTCCACACAAAATGTACGGTTAAAGGTAAGATCTGTTCGCTTATCATTGATGGAGGAAGTTGCACTAATGTCGCTTCAAAGACCATGGTGGACAAGCTTAATCTCACCGCCACTCCACACCCCGAGCCATACATGATTCAATGGTTGAATCAAAACAAAGGTATTCCTGTAAACTCTCAAGTTTTACTATCGTTTTCAATAGGCAATAGTTATAAGGAGAGTCTTTTATGTGATGTTATACCTATGGATGCATGTCATGTTTTATTAGGAAGACCTTGGCAATATGATAGAAAAGTTATGCATGATGGCTTTAAAAATACACATACTTTTGTTTTAAATAAGAAAAAGATCACGTTAGCTCCATATGCACCTGGCCATAATTCTAAATTACAAGCAACTTTAACAAATTTTCATTCTTTGATTCCTATACTTAAAAGTGAACAACATGAATTTGTGGAACGAAAAGAATTGTTATTGCTAAATGATGAAACCGAATCTGTTTTGCATGATCACCCTTTGCTTGTGCCTTTACTTGATGAATTTGCGCATGTTTTTCCTATTGAGATACCTAATGGACTTCCACCCAAAAGGGACATACAACATAAGATTGATTTCATTCCCGGTTCCATATTACCTAACAAACCAGCCTATAGAACTAATCCTAAAGAGACCGAAGAAATTAGGAGACAAGTTGATGAATTGTTAGCTAAAGGTTTGATTAGAGAGTCCATAAGTCCTTGTGCCGTCCCTACCTTACTTGTGCCTAAGAAAAATGGAGAAATGAGGATGTGCGTGGACAGTAGAGCCATTAATAGAATCACCATCAAGTATAGATTTCCAATACCTAGACTCAATGACTTGTTAGATGATTTATATGGTTCGAAAGTTTTTTCTAAAATCGACCTTAGGAGTGGATATCACCAAGTTAGAATTTATGAAGGGGATGAATGGAAAACCGCATTTAAAACTAAAGAAGGACTTTATGAATGGTTAGTCATGCCCTTTGGGTTGTCTAATGCACCTTCTACCTTTATGAGACTTATGAACCAAACTTTAAAGCCTTTCTTGGGTCAATTTGTTGTGGTTTATTTTGATGATATCTTGGTGTATAGTCAAAGTGAAGACGAGCATATTAAACATTTGCATCAAGTTTTTAGTGTATTGGCTAAAGAAAAATTGTATGGTAATTTGGAAAAGTGTCAATTCTTTTCGGAATCAGTAAAATTTCTTGGGTTTATTGTGTCAATTGAGGGGATAAAAGCGGATGAAAAGAAAGTTGAAGCTATTAGAGACTGGCCTGTTCCTACCACCATTCACCAAGTAAGATCATTTCATGGTTTAGCTTCTTTTTATAGGAGGTTTGTCCCAAACTTTAGTTCAATCATGGCCCCTATCACCGAACTCACAAAACATAAGACCATAGAATGGAATTCCAAAGCACAAGCAGCCTTTGACACCATCAAAGACAAACTTACCACCGCACCTGTTCTAGCTTTGCCTAATTTTGAGGATATCTTTGAAGTAGAATGTGACGCATCTGGGGTAGGTATTGGAGGTGTTCTTACTCAAAACAACAAACCCCTTGCTTACTTTAGTGAAAAACTCAATGATGCTAAAAGGAAGTATTCTACTTATGATAAAGAGTTTTATGCTATTATTAGATGTTTAGAACATTGGAGACATTATTTGATTGCAAAAGAATTTGTGTTACATTCTGACCATGAGGCCTTAAAATTCATTCAAAGCCAACACAAACTTCAATCTAGACATGCTAAGTGGGTCGAGTTCCTACAAACCTTTCATTTCACCATTAAACACAAAGCGGGTAAATTAAACACCGGAGCTGATGCTTTATCTAGGAGATACTTGCTTTTGAGTACTTTGAATACTAAGGTTGTTGGGATGGAATTGTTAAAAGAATGTTATATTGATGATGTTGATTTTGGAGAAATATTTGAAAAATGTCATAACAAACCTCAAGGACTTTTTTACCTCTTTCAAGGATATCTCTTTCGAGGTAATCAATTATGTGTGCCCAGACATAGTGTTAGGGAGACCTTAATTAAGGAATATCATGAGGGAGGACTTGGAGGACATTTTGGGGAAGAAAAGACCATAGCTCTAGTGAGTGAGACCTTCTTTTGGCCGAAACTTGCTAAAGATGTCATTCATATTATTAAGAGGTGTGTGCAATGCCTAAAAGCCAAAGCCCACAAAACGTCTCAAGGTCTTTACCAACCTCTTCCTACACCACAAAATCCATGGGAAGATGTGAGCTTAGACTTCATAACCGGACTACCTAGAACCTCTAACAATAAGGATTCCATTATGGTTGTTGTTGATAGGTTTTCTAAGATGGCCCATTTCATTCCTTGTCATACTACACATGATGCTGTTAACATTGCTAATCTTTATTTTAAAGAAATAGTAAGACTACATGGGATAGCAAGAAGTATGGTAAGTGATAGAGACTCAAAGTTTCTTAGTCATTTTTGGCTTACTTTGTGGAAAAAGATGGGAACCAAGCTTAACTTTAGTAGTTCTAGCCACCCTCAGACTGATGGACAAACCGAAGTAACCAATAGGACCTTAGGAACCTTGTTGCGTGCCCTCATTACTAAGAATCCTAAACAATGGGAACAATTGCTACCACATGCTGAATTTGCTTATAATCGAGTTCCTAGCAAGACCACCGGTTTTTCTCCTTTCTTTATAGTTTATGGCCTTAATCCTTTAACCCCTATAGATCTTACGCCTTTTCCTACACCTTTGAAGTTTAGTCATGATGCCGAGTCTAGAGCTAATGAGATCCAAAAGTTGCATAAACAAGTTGTGGAAAAGATTGAGAAAATGAATGAGAGGGTTAAGGAAAGAGTGGATCAAAAGAGAAAAGAAGTGATTTTCAAAGAAGGTGACTTAGTATGGATTTACTTGAGAAAGGATAGGTTTCCCACACAAAGGAAATCAAAGTTAAGTGCTAGAATTGATGGACCGTTCGAAATTTTGGAAAAAGTAAATGACAATGCTTACAAACTAGAGCTACCTAGTAGCTATGGTGTGTCTTCTACTTTCAATGTTGCAGATTTGATTACATTTCATGAGGAGGACATGTTACCAAGCTTGAGGTCAAGCTTTTCCAAAGAAGGGGAGGATGATGTAGGATCACCTACATCTAGTTCTGCTGAGCTAGCCAAGATCAATATAATGATGCATCAAATGGAAGACGCTAAAATTCAAGGTCCAAAACTGAAATCCTTTAATTTCGTAGTCATAAACTAAGTCTTCTTTTTTTTTTTTTTTTTTTTTTTTTGGGTCGTTTTATTATTTAAGTCGTTTATTTTATTTCGAGTATTTGGGTCTTTTGTTTTCTTCGAAATGATTTAAGCCAGGTTTAGGATCAAGCTTAATCATTTCTCATGCTTAGTTAGTCGAGTTGTACTTTTCTTTTATTTGAGTTTAGTATTTAATTTTGCTCATGGGTCGAATATTATGCGATTGAAACGCAAGCAAGCAGCTGAAAATATCAAGCAAATAAACCAAGGAAATATGAAGAATATAAATATGAAAGTTAAGCAAGTGGATGATTAAAAAAATATATTTAGCAAAATTAAGACGTTGAGACACTACTTGCAGCTGAAATTTTCAGCATTATTTCTTGAAGATTGTGAGGGATATATCATGAAGATCTTATCTACTTGTCAGCCCCAAAATATCATTTGAAGATTAGTCAAACATATTGCAAATAATAGCTGATTTGTAGCTGTTGCAAGTGGGTGTATAGCTGATTTGTAGCTGTTGCAAGTGGGTGTATGGCTGATTTGTAGCCGTTGCAAGTGGATTCTTTGCTATTTTTTTTTTCTTGCTGGCTTATCTCCTTATAAGTATAAATAAGGCTTAGCTTGTTTCTGATGATATTCAACACTTTCAATACAAACTTCCAATTGAGCAATTTTCTTTGTTCTTATTTGCAATTTACTTTAACTTGGATTAGTTTAAGTAATTTGAAGTTCCTATGCTTTTCATTCTTTTGGCTAAAGTTTGAATGTGTTCTTAGGAGCCCTTAGATTTGTTTCGTGGTGTATCTGTATCGAAACAACCTTTGGCAAGCCATTTTCAGTTTGAAAATCAGCACATACATTTCATTTTTCCCTTGTTATAAAACCACAAAAAAATCACAAAAACAAATTCATTAAACGAAAACAGCAAACTACGTGTGCTTATAGCTTGGTTTTGTTTTGAGGCATACCAATCTATATCAGATGAAGAATGAATAAGGATCAATGATCAATGACGAATGAACGATGAAGAATGAACAAGGATCAATGATCAATGAAGAATGAACGATGAAGAATGAACAAGGAGTAATGGTCAATGACGAATGAACGATGAAGAATGAACAAGGATCAATGATCAATGACGAATGAACGATGAAGAATGAACAAGGATCAATGATCAATGACGAATGAACGATGAAGAATGAACAAGGATCAATGATCAAAGAAGAATGAACGATGAAGAATGAACAAGGATCAATGATCAATGAAGAATGAACGATGAAGAATGAACAAGGATTAATGGTCAATGACGAATGAACGATGAAGAATGAACAAGGATCAATGATCAATGAAGAATGAACGATGAAGAATGAACAAGGATTAATGGTCAATGATGAATGAACGATGAAGAATGAACAAGGATCAATGATCAATTACGAATGAACGATGAAGAATGAACAAGGATCAATGATCAATGACGAATGAACGATGAAGAATGAACAAGGATCAATGATCAATGAAGAATGAACAAGGATCAATGATCAAAGAAGAATGAACGATGAAGAATGAACAAGGTTCAATGATCAATGAAGAATGAACGATGAAGAATGAACAAGGATTAATGGTCAATGACGAATGAACGATGAAGAATGAACAAGGATCAATGATCAATGAAGAATGAACGATGAAGAATGAACAAGGATTAATGGTCAATGACGAATGAACGATGAAGAATGAACAAGGATCAATGATCAATGAAGAATGGACGATGAAGAATGAACAAGGATCAATGATAAATGAAAAATGAACGATGAAGAATGAATAAGGATCAATGATCAATGACGAATGAACGATGAAGAATGAACAAGGATCAATGATCAATGACGAATGAACGATGAAGAATGAACAAGGATCAATGATCAATGAAGAATGAACGATGAAGAATGAACAAGGATCAATGATCAATGAAGAATGAACGATGAAGAATGAACAAGGAACAATGATCAATGAAGAATGATCGATGAAGAATGAACAAGGATTAATGGTCAATGAAGAATGAACGATGAAGAATGAACAAGGATCAATGGTCAATGAAGAATGAACGATGAAGAATGAACAAGGATCAATGATCAATGAAGAATGAACAAGGATCAATGATCAAAGAAGAATGAACGATGAAGAATGAACAAGGATCAATGATCAATGAAGAATGAACGATGAAGAATGAACAAGGAGTAATGGTCAATGACGAATGAACGATGAAGAATGAACAAGGATCAATGATCAATGACGAATGAACGATGAAGAATGAACAAGGATCAATGATCAATGAAGAATGAACGATGAAGAATGAACAAGGATCAATGATCAATGACGAATGAACGATGAAGAATGAACAAGGATCAATGATCAATGAAGAATGAACAAGGATCAATGATCAAAGAAGAATGAACGATGAAGAATGAACAAGGTTCAATGATCAATGAAGAATGAACGATGAAGAATGAACAAGGATTAATGGTCAATGACGAATGAACGATGAAGAATGAACAAGGATCAATGATCAATGAAGAATGAACGATGAAGAATGAACAAGGATTAATGGTCAATGACGAATGAACGATGAAGAATGAACAAGGATCAATGATCAATGAAGAATGAACGATGAAGAATGAACAAGGATCAATGATAAATGAAAAATGAACGATGAAGAATGAATAAGGATCAATGATCAATGACGAATGAACGATGAAGAATGAACAAGGATCAATGATCAATGAAGAATGAACGATGAAGAATGAACAAGGAGTAATGGTCAATGACGAATGAACGATGAAGAATGAACAAGGATCAATGATCAATGACGAATGAACGATGAAGAATGAACAAGGATCAATGATCAATGAAGAATGAACAAGGATCAATGATCAAAGAAGAATGAACGATGAAGAATGAACAAGGTTCAATGATCAATGAAGAATGAACGATGAAGAATGAACAAGGATTAATGGTCAATGACGAATGAACGATGAAGAATGAACAAGGTTCAATGATCAATGAAGAATGAACGATGAAGAATGAACAAGGATTAATGGTCAATGACGAATGAACGATGAAGAATGAACAAGGATCAATGATCAATGAAGAATGAACGATGAAGGATGAACAAGGATCAATGATAAATGAAAAATGAACGATGAAGAATGAATAAGGATCAATGATCAATGACGAATGAACGATGAAGAATGAACAAGGATCAATGATCAATGAAGAATGAACGATGAAGAATGAACAAGGAGTAATGGTCAATGACGAATGAACGATGAAGAATGAACAAGGATCAATGATCAATGACGAATGAACGATGAAGAATGAACAAGGATCAATGATCAATGAAGAATGAACGATGAAGAATGAACAAGGATCAATGATCAATGAAGAATGAACGATGAAGAATGAACAAGGAACAATGATCAATGAAGAATGATCGATGAAGAATGAACAAGGATTAATGGTCAATGAAGAATGAACGATGAAGAATGAACAAGGATCAATGGTCAATGAAGAATGAACGATGAAGAATGAACAAGGATCAATGATCAATGAAGAATGAACGATGAAGAATGAACAAGGAGTAATGGTCAATGACGAATGAACGATGAAGAATGAACAAGGATCAATGATCAATGACGAATGAACGATGAAGAATAAACAAGGATCAATGATCAATGAAGAATGAACGATGAAGAATGAACAAGGATCAATGATCAATGAAGAATGAACGATGAAGAATGAACAAGGATCAATGATCAATGAAGAATGAACAAGGATCAATGATCAAAGAAGAATGAACGATGAAGAATGAACAAGGATCAATGATCAATGAAGAATGAACAAGGATCAATGGTCAATGAAGAATGAACGATGAAGAATGAACAAGGATCAATGATCAATGAAGAATGAACAAGGATCAATGATCAAAGAAGAATGAACGATGAAGAATGAACAAGGATCAATGATCAATGAAGAATGAACGATGAAGAATGAACAAGGAGTAATGGTCAATGACGAATGAACGATGAAGAATGAACAAGGATCAATGATCAATGACGAATGAACGATGAAGAATGAACAAGGATCACTGATCAATGAAGAATGAACGATGAAGAATGAACAAGGATTAATGGTCAATGACGAATGAACGATGAAGAATGAACAAGGATCTATGATCAATGACGAATGAACGATGAAGAATGAACAAGGATCAATGATCATTGAAGAATGAACAAGGATCAATGATCAAAGAAGAATGAACGATGAAGAATGAACAAGGATCAATGATCAATGAAGAATGAACGATGAAGAATGAACAAGGATTAATGGTCAATGACGAATGAACGATGAAGAATGAACAAGGATCAATGATCAATGAAGAATGAACGATGAAGAATGAACAAGGATTAATGGTCAATGATGAATGAACGATGAAGAATGAACAAGGATTAATGGTCAATGACGAATGAACGATGAAGAATGAACAAGGATCAATGATCAATGAAGAATGAACGATGAAGAATGAACAAGGATTAATGGTCAATGACGAATGAACGATGAAGAATGAACAAGGATCAATGATCAATGAAGAATGGACGATGAAGAATGAACAAGGATCAATGATAAATGAAAAATGAACGATGAAGAATGAATAAGGATCAATGATCAATGACGAATGAACGATGAAGAATGAACAAGGATCAATGATCAATGACGAATGAACGATGAAGAATGAACAAGGATCAATGATCAATGAAGAATGAACGATGAAGAATGAACAAGGATCAATGATCAATGAAGAATGAACGATGAAGAATGAACAAGGAACAATGATCAATGAAGAATGATCGATGAAGAATGAACAAGGATTAATGGTCAATGAAGAATGAACGATGAAGAATGAACAAGGATCAATGGTCAATGAAGAATGAACGATGAAGAATGAACAAGGATCAATGATCAATGAAGAATGAACAAGGATCAATGATCAAAGAAGAATGAACGATGAAGAATGAACAAGGATCAATGATCAATGAAGAATGAACGATGAAGAATGAACAAGGAGTAATGGTCAATGACGAATGAACGATGAAGAATGAACAAGGATCAATGATCAATGACGAATGAACGATGAAGAATGAACAAGGATCAATGATCAATGAAGAATGAACGATGAAGAATGAACAAGGATCAATGATCAATGACGAATGAACGATGAAGAATGAACAAGGATCAATGATCAATGAAGAATGAACAAGGATCAATGATCAAAGAAGAATGAACGATGAAGAATGAACAAGGTTCAATGATCAATGAAGAATGAACGATGAAGAATGAACAAGGATTAATGGTCAATGACGAATGAACGATGAAGAATGAACAAGGATCAATGATCAATGAAGAATGAACGATGAAGAATGAACAAGGATTAATGGTCAATGACGAATGAACGATGAAGAATGAACAAGGATCAATGATCAATGAAGAATGAACGATGAAGAATGAACAAGGATCAATGATAAATGAAAAATGAACGATGAAGAATGAATAAGGATCAATGATCAATGACGAATGAACGATGAAGAATGAACAAGGATCAATGATCAATGAAGAATGAACGATGAAGAATGAACAAGGAGTAATGGTCAATGACGAATGAACGATGAAGAATGAACAAGGATCAATGATCAATGACGAATGAACGATGAAGAATGAACAAGGATCAATGATCAATGAAGAATGAACAACGATCAATGATCAAAGAAGAATGAACGATGAAGAATGAACAAGGTTCAATGATCAATGAAGAATGAACGATGAAGAATGAACAAGGATTAATGGTCAATGACGAATGAACGATGAAGAATGAACAAGGTTCAATGATCAATGAAGAATGAACGATGAAGAATGAACAAGGATTAATGGTCAATGACGAATGAACGATGAAGAATGAACAAGGATCAATGATCAATGAAGAATGAACGATGAAGGATGAACAAGGATCAATGATAAATGAAAAATGAACGATGAAGAATGAATAAGGATCAATGATCAATGACGAATGAACGATGAAGAATGAACAAGGATCAATGATCAATGAAGAATGAACGATGAAGAATGAACAAGGAGTAATGGTCAATGACGAATGAACGATGAAGAATGAACAAGGATCAATGATCAATGACGAATGAACGATGAAGAATGAACAAGGATCAATGATCAATGAAGAATGAACGATGAAGAATGAACAAGGATCAATGATCAATGAAGAATGAACGATGAAGAATGAACAAGGAACAATGATCAATGAAGAATGATCGATGAAGAATGAACAAGGATTAATGGTCAATGAAGAATGAACGATGAAGAATGAACAAGGATCAATGGTCAATGAAGAATGAACGATGAAGAATGAACAAGGATCAATGATCAATGAAGAATGAACGATGAAGAATGAACAAGGAGTAATGGTCAATGACGAATGAACGATGAAGAATGAACAAGGATCAATGATCAATGACGAATGAACGATGAAGAATAAACAAGGATCAATGATCAATGAAGAATGAACGATGAAGAATGAACAAGGATCAATGATCAATGAAGAATGAACGATGAAGAATGAACAAGGATCAATGATCAATGAAGAATGAACAAGGATCAATGATCAAAGAAGAATGAACGATGAAGAATGAACAAGGATCAATGATCAATGAAGAATGAACAAGGATCAATGGTCAATGAAGAATGAACGATGAAGAATGAACAAGGATCAATGATCAATGAAGAATGAACAAGGATCAATGATCAAAGAAGAATGAACGATGAAGAATGAACAAGGATCAATGATCAATGAAGAATGAACGATGAAGAATGAACAAGGAGTAATGGTCAATGACGAATGAACGATGAAGAATGAACAAGGATCAATGATCAATGACGAATGAACGATGAAGAATGAACAAGGATCACTGATCAATGAAGAATGAACGATGAAGAATGAACAAGGATTAATGGTCAATGACGAATGAACGATGAAGAATGAACAAGGATCTATGATCAATGACGAATGAACGATGAAGAATGAACAAGGATCAATGATCATTGAAGAATGAACAAGGATCAATGATCAAAGAAGAATGAACGATGAAGAATGAACAAGGATCAATGATCAATGAAGAATGAACGATGAAGAATGAACAAGGATTAATGGTCAATGACGAATGAACGATGAAGAATGAACAAGGATCAATGATCAATGAAGAATGAACGATGAAGAATGAACAAGGATTAATGGTCAATGATGAATGAACGATGAAGAATGAACAAGGATTAATGGTCAATGACGAATGAACGATGAAGAATGAACAAGGATCAATGATCAATGAAGAATGAACGATGAAGAATGAACAAGGATTAATGGTCAATGACGAATGAACGATGAAGAATGAACAAGGATCAATGATCAATGAAGAATGAACGATGAAGAATGAACAAGGATCAATGATAAATGAAAAATGAACGATGAAGAATGAATAAGGATCAATGATCAATGACGAATGAACGATGAAGAATGAACAAGGATCAATGATCAATGAAGAATGAACGATGAAGAATGAACAAGGAGTAATGGTCAATGACGAATGAACGATGAAGAATGAACAAGGATCAATGATCAATGACGAATGAACGATGAAGAATGAACAAGGATCAATGATCAATGAAGAATGAACGATGAAGAATGAACAAGGATCAATGATCAATGAAGAATGAACGATGAAGAATGAACAAGGAACAATGATCAATGAAGAATGAACAAGGATTAATGGTCAATGAAGAATGAACGATGAAGAATGAACAAGGATCAATGGTCAATGAAGAATGAACGATGAAGAATGAACAAGGTTCAATGATTAATGAAGAATGAACGATGAAGAATGAACAAGGATTAATGGTCAATGACGAATGAACGATGAAGAATGAACAAGGATCAATGATCAATGAAGAATGAACGATGAAGAATGAACAAGGATCAATGATAAATGAAAAATGAACGATGAAGAATGAATAAGGATCAATGATCAATGACGAATGAACGATGAAGAATGAACAAGGATCAATGATCAATGAAGAATGAACGATGAAGAATGAACAAGGATCAATGATCAATGAAGAATGAACGATGAAGAATGAACAAGGAACAATGATCAATGAAGAATGATCGATGAAGAATGAACAAGGATTAATGGTCAATGAAGAATGAACGATGAAGAATGAACAAGGATCAATGGTCAATGACGAATGAACGATGAAGAATGAACAAGGATCAATGATCAATGAAGAATGAACAAGGATCAATGATCAATGACGAATGAACGATGAAGAATGAACAAGGAGTAATGGTCAATGACGAATGAACGATGAAGAATGAACAAGGATCAATGATCAATGAAGAATGAACGATGAAGAATGAACAAGGAGTAATGGTCAATGACGAATGAACGATGAAGAATGAACAAGGATCAATGATCAATGACGAATGAACGATGAAGAATGAACAAGGATCAATGATCAATGAAGAATGAACAAGGATCAATGAACAAGGATTAATGGTCAATGACGAATGAACGATGAAGAATGAACAAGGATCTATGAAGAATGAACGATGAAGAATGAACAAGGATTAATGGTCATTGACAAATGAACGATGAAGAATGAACAAGGATCAATGATCAATGACGAATGAACGATGAAGAATGAACAAGGATCAATGATCAATGACGAATGAACGATGAAGAATGAACAAGGATCAATGATCAATGAAGAATGAACGATGAAGAATGAACAAGGATCAATGATCAATGAAGAATGAACGATGAAGAATGAACAAGGAACAATGATCAATGAAGAATGAACAAGGATTAATGGTCAATGAAGAATGAACGATGAAGAATGAACAAGGATCAATGGTCAATGACGAATGAACGATGAAGAATGAACAAGGATCAATGATCAATGAAGAATGAACAAGGATCAATGATCAAAGAAGAATGAACGATGAAGAATGAACAAGGATCAATGATCAATGAAGAATGAACGATGAAGAATGAACAAGGAGTAATGGTCAATGACGAATGAACGATGAAGAATGAACAAGGATCAATGATCAATGACGAATGAACGATGAAGAATGAACAAGGATCACTGATCAATGAAGAATGAACGATGAAGAATGAACAAGGATTAATGGTCAATGACGAATGAACGATGAAGAATGAACAAGGATCTATGATCAATGACGAATGAACGATGAAGAATGAACAAGGATCAATGATCATTGAAGAATGAACAAGGATCAATGATCAAAGAAGAATGAACGATGAAGAATGAACAAGGATCAATGATCAATGAAGAATGAACGATGAAGAATGAACAAGGATTAATGGTCAATGACGAATGAACGATGAAGAATGAACAAGGATCAATGATCAATGAAGAATGAACGATGAAGAATGAACAAGGATTAATGGTCAATGATGAATGAACGATGAAGAATGAACAAGGATCAATGATCAATTACGAATGAACGATGAAGAATGAACAAGGATCAATGATCATTGACGAATGAACGATGAAGAATGAACAAGGATTAATGGTCAATGACGAATGAACGATGAAGAATGAACAAGGATCTATGATCAATGACGAATGAACGATGAAGAATGAACAAGGATCAATGATCATTGAAGAATGAACAAGGATCAATGATCAAAGAAGAATGAACGATGAAGAATGAACAAGGTTCAATGATCAATGAAGAATGAACGATGAAGAATGAACAAGGATTAATGGTCAATGACGAATGAACGATGAAGAATGAACAAGGATCAATGATCAATGAAGAATGAACGATGAAGAATGAACAAGGATTAATGGTCAATGACGAATGAACGATGAAGAATGAACAAGGATCAATGATCAATGAAGAATGAACGATGAAGAATGAACAAGGATCAACGATAAATGAAAAATGAACGATGAAGAATGAATAAGGATCAATGATCAATGACGAATGAACGATGAAGAATGAACAAGGATCAATGATCAATGAAGAATGAACGATGAAGAATGAACAAGGAGTAATGGTCAATGACGAATGAACGATGAAGAATGAACAAGGATCAATGATCAATGAAGAATGAACGATGAAGAATGAACAAGGAGTAATGGTCAATGACGAATGAACGATGAAGAATGAACAAGGATCAATGATCAATGACGAATGAACGATGAAGAATGAACAAGGATCAATGATCAATGAAGAATGAACAAGGATCAATGAACAAGGATTAATGGTCAATGACGAATGAACGATGAAGAATGAACAAGGATCTATGAAGAATGAACGATGAAGAATGAACAAGGATTAATGGTCATTGACAAATGAACGATGAAGAATGAACAAGGATCAATGATCAATGACGAATGAACGATGAAGAATGAACAAGGATCAATGATCAATGACGAATGAACGATGAAGAATGAACAAGGATCAATGATCAATGAAGAATGAACGATGAAGAATGAACAAGGATCAATGATCAATGAAGAATGAACGATGAAGAATGAACAAGGAACAATGATCAATGAAGAATGAACAAGGATTAATGGTCAATGAAGAATGAACGATGAAGAATGAACAAGGATCAATGGTCAATGACGAATGAACGATGAAGAATGAACAAGGATCAATGATCAATGAAGAATGAACAAGGATCAATGATCAAAGAAGAATGAACGATGAAGAATGAACAAGGATCAATGATCAATGAAGAATGAACGATGAAGAATGAACAAGGAGTAATGGTCAATGACGAATGAACGATGAAGAATGAACAAGGATCAATGATCAATG
Organism: Amaranthus tricolor; assembly: GCF_026212465.1. Taxonomy (NCBI): domain Eukaryota; kingdom Viridiplantae; phylum Streptophyta; class Magnoliopsida; order Caryophyllales; family Amaranthaceae; genus Amaranthus; species Amaranthus tricolor. Next base: position 25,560,781 of record NC_080059.1, on the reverse strand, counting down.
ACGAATGAACGATGAAGAATGAACAAGGATCACTGATCAATGAAGAATGAACGATGAAGAATGAACAAGGATTAATGGTCAATGACGAATGAACGATGAAGAATGAACAAGGATCTATGATCAATGACGAATGAACGATGAAGAATGAACAAGGATCAATGATCATTGAAGAATGAACAAGGATCAATGATCAAAGAAGAATGAACGATGAAGAATGAACAAGGATCAATGATCAATGAAGAATGAACGATGAAGAATGAACAAGGATTAATGGTCAATGACGAATGAACGATGAAGAATGAACAAGGATCAATGATCAATGAAGAATGAACGATGAAGAATGAACAAGGATTAATGGTCAATGATGAATGAACGATGAAGAATGAACAAGGATCAATGATCAATTACGAATGAACGATGAAGAATGAACAAGGATCAATGATCATTGACGAATGAACGATGAAGAATGAACAAGGATTAATGGTCAATGACGAATGAACGATGAAGAATGAACAAGGATCTATGATCAATGACGAATGAACGATGAAGAATGAACAAGGATCAATGATCATTGAAGAATGAACAAGGATCAATGATCAAAGAAGAATGAACGATGAAGAATGAACAAGGTTCAATGATCAATGAAGAATGAACGATGAAGAATGAACAAGGATTAATGGTCAATGACGAATGAACGATGAAGAATGAACAAGGATCAATGATCAATGAAGAATGAACGATGAAGAATGAACAAGGATTAATGGTCAATGACGAATGAACGATGAAGAATGAACAAGGATCAATGATCAATGAAGAATGAACGATGAAGAATGAACAAGGATCAACGATAAATGAAAAATGAACGATGAAGAATGAATAAGGATCAATGATCAATGACGAATGAACGATGAAGAATGAACAAGGATCAATGATCAATGAAGAATGAACGATGAAGAATGAACAAGGAGTAATGGTCAATGACGAATGAACGATGAAGAATGAACAAGGATCAATGATAAATGACGAATGAACGATGAAGAATGAACAAGGATCAATGATCAATGAAGAATGAACGATGAAGAATGAACAAGGATCAATGATCAATGAAGAATGAACGATGAAGAATGAACAAGGAACAATGATCAATGAAGAATGAACAAGGATTAATGGTCAATGAAGAATGAACGATGAAGAATGAACAAGGATCAATGGTCAATGAAGAATGAACGATGAAGAATGAACAAGGTTCAATGATTAATGAAGAATGAACGATGAAGAATGAACAAGGATTAATGGTCAATGACGAATGAACGATGAAGAATGAACAAGGATCAATGATCAATGAAGAATGAACGATGAAGAATGAACAAGGATCAATGATAAATGAAAAATGAACGATGAAGAATGAATAAGGATCAATGATCAATGACGAATGAACGATGAAGAATGAACAAGGATCAATGATCAATGAAGAATGAACGATGAAGAATGAACAAGGATCAATGATCAATGAAGAATGAACGATGAAGAATGAACAAGGAACAATGATCAATGAAGAATGATCGATGAAGAATGAACAAGGATTAATGGTCAATGAAGAATGAACGATGAAGAATGAACAAGGATCAATGGTCAATGACGAATGAACGATGAAGAATGAACAAGGATCAATGATCAATGAAGAATGAACAAGGATCAATGATCAAAGAAGAATGAACGATGAAGAATGAACAAGGATCAATGATCAATGAAGAATGAACGATGAAGAATGAACAAGGAGTAATGGTCAATGACGAATGAACGATGAAGAATGAACAAGGATCAATGATCAATGACGAATGAACGATGAAGAATGAACAAGGATCAATGATCAATGAAGAATGAACGATGAAGAATGAACAAGGATCAATGATCAATGACGAATGAACGATGAAGAATGAACAAGGATCAATGATCAATGAAGAATGAACGATGAAGAATGAACAAGGATTAATGGTCAATGACGAATGAACGATGAAGAATGAACAAGGATCAATGATCAATGAAGAATGAACGATGAAGAATGAACAAGGATCAATGATAAATGAAAAATGAACGATGAAGAATGAATAAGGATCAATGATCAATGACGAATGAACGATGAAGAATGAACAAGGATCAATGATCAATGAAGAATGAACGATGAAGAATGAACAAGGAGTAATGGTCAATGACGAATGAACGATGAAGAATGAACAAGGATCAATGATCAATGAAGAATGAACAAGGATCAATGATCAAAGAAGAATGAACGATGAAGAATGAACAAGGATCAATGATCAATGAAGAATGAGCGATGAAGAATGAACAAGGAACAATGATCAATGAAGAATGAACAAGGATTAATGGTCAATGAAGAATGAACGATGAAGAATGAACAAGGATCAATGGTCAATGAAGAATGAACGATGAAGAATGAACAAGGATCAATGATCAATGAAGAATGAACAAGGATCAATGATCAAAGAAGAATGAACGATGAAGAATGAACAAGGATCAATGATCAATGAAGAATGAACGATGAAGAATGAACAAGGAGTAATGGTCAATGACGACAGAACGATGAAGAATGAACAAGGATCAATGATCAATGACGAATGAACGATGAAGAATGAACAAGGATCAATGATCAATGAAGAATGAACGATGAAGAATGAACAAGGATCAATGATCAATGACGAATGAACGATGAAGAATGAACAAGGATCAATGATCAATGAAGAATGAACGATGAAGAATGAACAAGGAGTAATGGTCAATGACGAATGAACGATGAAGAATGAACAAGGATCAATGATCAAAGAAGAATGAACGATGAAGAATGAACAAGGATCAATGATCAATGAAGAATGAACGATGAAGAATGAACAAGGATTAATGGTCAATGACGAATGAACGATGAAGAATGAACAAGGATCAATGATCAATGAAGAATGAACAATGAAGAATGAACAAGGATTAATGGTCAATGATGAATGAACGATGAAGAATGAACAAGGATCAATGATCAATTACGAATGAACGATGAAGAATGAACAAGGATCAATGATCAATGACGAATGAACGATGAAGAATGAACAAGGATCAATGATCAATGAAGAATGAACAAGGATCAATGATCAAAGAAGAATGAACGATGAAGAATGAACAAGGTTCAATGATCAATGAAGAATGAACGATGAAGAATGAACAAGGATTAATGGTCAATGACGAATGAACGATGAAGAATGAACAAGGATCAATGATCAATGAAGAATGAACGATGAAGAATGAACAAGGATTAATGGTCAATGACGAATGAACGATGAAGAATGAACAAGGATCAATGATCAATGAAGAATGGACGATGAAGAATGAACAAGGATTAATGGTCAATGACGAATGAACGATGAAGAATGAACAAGGATCAATGATCAATGAAGAATGAACGATGAAGAATGAACAAGGATTAATGGTCAATGATGAATGAACGATGAAGAATGAACAAGGATTAATGGTCAATGACGAATGAACGATGAAGAATGAACAAGGATCAATGATCAATGAAGAATGAACGATGAAGAATGAACAAGGATTAATGGTCAATGACGAATGAACGATGAAGAATGAACAAGGATCAATGATCAATGAAGAATGAACGATGAAGAATGAAGAAGGATCAATGATAAATGAAAAATGAACGATGAAGAATGAATAAGGATCAATGATCAATGACGAATGAACGATGAAGAATGAACAAGGATCAATGATCAATGAAGAATGAACGATGAAGAATGAACAAGGAGTAATGGTCAATGACGAATGAACGATGAAGAATGAACAAGGATCAATGATCAATGACGAATGAACGATGAAGAATGAACAAGGATCAATGATCAATGAAGAATGAACGATGAAGAATGAACAAGGATCAATGATCAATGAAGAATGAACGATGAAGAATGAACAAGGAACAATGATCAATGAAGAATGAACAAGGATTAATGGTCAATGAAGAATGAACGATGAAGAATGAACAAGGATCAATGGTCAATGAAGAATGAACGATGAAGAATGAACAAGGTTCAATGATTAATGAAGAATGAACGATGAAGAATGAACAAGGATTAATGGTCAATGACGAATGAACGATGAAGAATGAACAAGGATCAATGATCAATGAAGAATGAACGATGAAGAATGAACAAGGATCAATGATAAATGAAAAATGAACGATGAAGAATGAATAAGGATCAATGATCAATGACGAATGAACGATGAAGAATGAACAAGGATCAATGATCAATGAAGAATGAACGATGAAGAATGAACAAGGATCAATGATCAATGAAGAATGAACGATGAAGAATGAACAAGGAACAATGATCAATGAAGAATGATCGATGAAGAATGAACAAGGATTAATGGTCAATGAAGAATGAACGATGAAGAATGAACAAGGATCAATGGTCAATGACGAATGAACGATGAAGAATGAACAAGGATCAATGATCAATGAAGAATGAACAAGGATCAATGATCAATGACGAATGAACGATGAAGAATGAACAAGGAGTAATGGTCAATGACGAATGAACGATGAAGAATGAACAAGGATCAATGATCAATGAAGAATGAACGATGAAGAATGAACAAGGAGTAATGGTCAATGACGAATGAACGATGAAGAATGAACAAGGATCAATGATCAATGACGAATGAACGATGAAGAATGAACAAGGATCAATGATCAATGAAGAATGAACAAGGATCAATGAACAAGGATTAATGGTCAATGACGAATGAACGATGAAGAATGAACAAGGATCTATGAAGAATGAACGATGAAGAATGAACAAGGATTAATGGTCATTGACAAATGAACGATGAAGAATGAACAAGGATCAATGATCAATGACGAATGAACGATGAAGAATGAACAAGGATCAATGATCAATGACGAATGAACGATGAAGAATGAACAAGGATCAATGATCAATGAAGAATGAACGATGAAGAATGAACAAGGATCAATGATCAATGAAGAATGAACGATGAAGAATGAACAAGGAACAATGATCAATGAAGAATGAACAAGGATTAATGGTCAATGAAGAATGAACGATGAAGAATGAACAAGGATCAATGGTCAATGACGAATGAACGATGAAGAATGAACAAGGATCAATGATCAATGAAGAATGAACAAGGATCAATGATCAAAGAAGAATGAACGATGAAGAATGAACAAGGATCAATGATCAATGAAGAATGAACGATGAAGAATGAACAAGGAGTAATGGTCAATGACGAATGAACGATGAAGAATGAACAAGGATCAATGATCAATGACGAATGAACGATGAAGAATGAACAAGGATCACTGATCAATGAAGAATGAACGATGAAGAATGAACAAGGATTAATGGTCAATGACGAATGAACGATGAAGAATGAACAAGGATCTATGATCAATGACGAATGAACGATGAAGAATGAACAAGGATCAATGATCATTGAAGAATGAACAAGGATCAATGATCAAAGAAGAATGAACGATGAAGAATGAACAAGGATCAATGATCAATGAAGAATGAACGATGAAGAATGAACAAGGATTAATGGTCAATGACGAATGAACGATGAAGAATGAACAAGGATCAATGATCAATGAAGAATGAACGATGAAGAATGAACAAGGATTAATGGTCAATGATGAATGAACGATGAAGAATGAACAAGGATCAATGATCAATTACGAATGAACGATGAAGAATGAACAAGGATCAATGATCATTGACGAATGAACGATGAAGAATGAACAAGGATTAATGGTCAATGACGAATGAACGATGAAGAATGAACAAGGATCTATGATCAATGACGAATGAACGATGAAGAATGAACAAGGATCAATGATCATTGAAGAATGAACAAGGATCAATGATCAAAGAAGAATGAACGATGAAGAATGAACAAGGTTCAATGATCAATGAAGAATGAACGATGAAGAATGAACAAGGATTAATGGTCAATGACGAATGAACGATGAAGAATGAACAAGGATCAATGATCAATGAAGAATGAACGATGAAGAATGAACAAGGATTAATGGTCAATGACGAATGAACGATGAAGAATGAACAAGGATCAATGATCAATGAAGAATGAACGATGAAGAATGAACAAGGATCAACGATAAATGAAAAATGAACGATGAAGAATGAATAAGGATCAATGATCAATGACGAATGAACGATGAAGAATGAACAAGGATCAATGATCAATGAAGAATGAACGATGAAGAATGAACAAGGAGTAATGGTCAATGACGAATGAACGATGAAGAATGAACAAGGATCAATGATAAATGACGAATGAACGATGAAGAATGAACAAGGATCAATGATCAATGAAGAATGAACGATGAAGAATGAACAAGGATCAATGATCAATGAAGAATGAACGATGAAGAATGAACAAGGAACAATGATCAATGAAGAATGAACAAGGATTAATGGTCAATGAAGAATGAACGATGAAGAATGAACAAGGATCAATGGTCAATGAAGAATGAACGATGAAGAATGAACAAGGTTCAATGATTAATGAAGAATGAACGATGAAGAATGAACAAGGATTAATGGTCAATGACGAATGAACGATGAAGAATGAACAAGGATCAATGATCAATGAAGAATGAACGATGAAGAATGAACAAGGATCAATGATAAATGAAAAATGAACGATGAAGAATGAATAAGGATCAATGATCAATGACGAATGAACGATGAAGAATGAACAAGGATCAATGATCAATGAAGAATGAACGATGAAGAATGAACAAGGATCAATGATCAATGAAGAATGAACGATGAAGAATGAACAAGGAACAATGATCAATGAAGAATGATCGATGAAGAATGAACAAGGATTAATGGTCAATGAAGAATGAACGATGAAGAATGAACAAGGATCAATGGTCAATGACGAATGAACGATGAAGAATGAACAAGGATCAATGATCAATGAAGAATGAACAAGGATCAATGATCAAAGAAGAATGAACGATGAAGAATGAACAAGGATCAATGATCAATGAAGAATGAACGATGAAGAATGAACAAGGAGTAATGGTCAATGACGAATGAACGATGAAGAATGAACAAGGATCAATGATCAATGACGAATGAACGATGAAGAATGAACAAGGATCAATGATCAATGAAGAATGAACGATGAAGAATGAACAAGGATCAATGATCAATGACGAATGAACGATGAAGAATGAACAAGGATCAATGATCAATGAAGAATGAACGATGAAGAATGAACAAGGATTAATGGTCAATGACGAATGAACGATGAAGAATGAACAAGGATCAATGATCAATGAAGAATGAACGATGAAGAATGAACAAGGATCAATGATAAATGAAAAATGAACGATGAAGAATGAATAAGGATCAATGATCAATGACGAATGAACGATGAAGAATGAACAAGGATCAATGATCAATGAAGAATGAACGATGAAGAATGAACAAGGAGTAATGGTCAATGACGAATGAACGATGAAGAATGAACAAGGATCAATGATCAATGAAGAATGAACAAGGATCAATGATCAAAGAAGAATGAACGATGAAGAATGAACAAGGATCAATGATCAATGAAGAATGAGCGATGAAGAATGAACAAGGAACAATGATCAATGAAGAATGAACAAGGATTAATGGTCAATGAAGAATGAACGATGAAGAATGAACAAGGATCAATGGTCAATGAAGAATGAACGATGAAGAATGAACAAGGATCAATGATCAATGAAGAATGAACAAGGATCAATGATCAAAGAAGAATGAACGATGAAGAATGAACAAGGATCAATGATCAATGAAGAATGAACGATGAAGAATGAACAAGGAGTAATGGTCAATGACGACAGAACGATGAAGAATGAACAAGGATCAATGATCAATGACGAATGAACGATGAAGAATGAACAAGGATCAATGATCAATGAAGAATGAACGATGAAGAATGAACAAGGATCAATGATCAATGACGAATGAACGATGAAGAATGAACAAGGATCAATGATCAATGAAGAATGAACGATGAAGAATGAACAAGGAGTAATGGTCAATGACGAATGAACGATGAAGAATGAACAAGGATCAATGATCAAAGAAGAATGAACGATGAAGAATGAACAAGGATCAATGATCAATGAAGAATGAACGATGAAGAATGAACAAGGATTAATGGTCAATGACGAATGAACGATGAAGAATGAACAAGGATCAATGATCAATGAAGAATGAACAATGAAGAATGAACAAGGATTAATGGTCAATGATGAATGAACGATGAAGAATGAACAAGGATCAATGATCAATTACGAATGAACGATGAAGAATGAACAAGGATCAATGATCAATGACGAATGAACGATGAAGAATGAACAAGGATCAATGATCAATGAAGAATGAACAAGGATCAATGATCAAAGAAGAATGAACGATGAAGAATGAACAAGGTTCAATGATCAATGAAGAATGAACGATGAAGAATGAACAAGGATTAATGGTCAATGACGAATGAACGATGAAGAATGAACAAGGATCAATGATCAATGAAGAATGAACGATGAAGAATGAACAAGGATTAATGGTCAATGACGAATGAACGATGAAGAATGAACAAGGATCAATGATCAATGAAGAATGGACGATGAAGAATGAACAAGGATCAATGATAAATGAAAAATGAACGATGAAGAATGAATAAGGATCAATGATCAATGACGAATGAACGATGAAGAATGAACAAGGATCAATGATCAATGAAGAATGAACGATGAAGAATGAACAAGGAGTAATGGTCAATGACGAATGAACGATGAAGAATGAACAAGGATCAATGATCAATGACGAATGAACGATGAAGAATGAACAAGGATCAATGATCAATGAAGAATGAACGATGAAGAATGAACAAGGATCAATGATCAATGAAGAATGAACGATGAAGAATGAACAAGGAACAATGATCAATGAAGAATGATCGATGAAGAATGAACAAGGATTAATGGTCAATGAAGAATGAACGATGAAGAATGAACAAGGATCAATGGTCAATGAAGAATTGATGTGTAAACAAGATGAGAAACCTTGTTACAAAATGATAAGTTAAAGGGGTCACACGTTTTTTGGTATATTTTTTTAGTATGATCAGATTAGTTAGGGGAACTCTCACCCTAAACTTGAGGATATAACAAGGAGGAACACTCACTCACTTGTTTGGGTGTAGCTTAGATTAGGGAACTCTCACCAAATCGTCAACTACAAGCTTTAGTTTTAGGAACTCTCACTAAAACTCTAACTCTTCAAAATTGGAACACTCAAATTTGGACAATTAAAATTGACTAAACACAAGTCAAGTTCAATAAACAAAACACAAGTTTTTTGGCAAATTTCTGGATGTGTTTTTCATTCATCAAAGTATGCTATATATAGCATTCTTACATTAAATAATTACAACCTTTCACTTGCCTAAATAAATTCACAAAAGAAAATAAAAAGACAACAAAATAAAAGAGAATTAAGTGGCTAATCAATGTCCACATTAATCTCCACTACACACACTTAAGACTAATTAAACAAAGATTAAAACTAGGGAAGAAATGGCCAGCAATTAAACTCTTCACATGGCTCCTTCAAGTGTGCAAAGTAACATCCAAAACAGCCCATTCATTTGCCTGGTAACTCCCATTTACTCCTCCATTTAAGCTTCTTTATTATTGCATTTTACTCCTACAATAATGCCTAGTAACCCCCACTTAAAAAGGTTAATATTCAGCCATAAATACTCCTAAAAACATGCCCCTTTGAATTCCAAAACTGCAGCTTTAAATGAGATTAAAAACCAGCCATAAATCTCCTTAAAACATGCCCCTTCGTATTCCAAAACTGTTTGGAATTAATTCCTTGTAACCGACACCCTTTAATTTATACTTTCAACAAAGTACTTAGTCATACTTAGCAAAGTACAACCATTTGATGACTTATTTGGACCGTGCATGCTATGATCAAAATAAGACTTGGACAAAATTAATTCCCTTGCATTGGATTGGACTTGGACATCTTGGACACTTATACCTTGACCATCTTGGTCAAGAATGAACGATGAAGAATGAACAAGGATCAATGATCAATGAAGAATGAACAAGGATCAATGATCAAAGAAGAATGAACGATGAAGAATGAACAAGGATCAATGATTAATGAAGAATGAGCGATGAAGAATGAACAAGGAACAATGATCAATGAAGAATGAACAAGGATTAATGGTCAATGAAGAATGAACGATGAAGAATGAACAAGGATCAATGGTCAATGAAGAATGAACGATGAAGAATGAACAAGGATCAATGATCAATGAAGAATGAACAAGGATCAATGATCAAAGAAGAATGAACGATGAAGAATGAACAAGGATCAATGATCAATGAAGAATGAACGATGAAGAATGAACAAGGAGTAATGGTCAATGACGACAGAACGATGAAGAATGAACAAGGATCAATGATCAATGACGAATGAACGATGAAGAAAGAACAAGGATCAATGATCAATGAAGAATGAACGATGAAGAATGAACAAGGATCAATGATCAATGACGAATGAACGATGAAGAATGAACAAGGATCAATGATCAATGAAGAATGAACGATGAAGAATGAACAAGGAGTAATGGTCAATGACGAATGAACGATGAAGAATGAACAAGGATCAATGATCAATGACGAATGAACGATGAAGAATGAACAAGGATCAATGATCATTGAAGAATGAACAAGGATCAATGATCAAAGAAGAATGAACGATGAAGAATGAACAAGGATCAATGATCAATGAAGAATGAACGATGAAGAATGAACAAGGAGTAATGGTCAATGACGACAGAACGATGAAGAATGAACAAGGATCAATGATCAATGACGAATGAACGATGAAGAATGAACAAGGATCAATGATCAATGAAGAATGAACAAGGATCAATGATCAATGACGAATGAACGATGAAGAATGAACAAGGATCAATGATCAATGAAGAATGAACAAGGATCAATGATCAAAGAAGAATGAACGATGAAGAATGAACAAGGTTCAATGATTAATGAAGAATAAACGATGAAGAATGAACAAGGATTAATGGTCAATGACGAATGAACGATGAAGAATGAACAAGGATCAATGATCAATGAAGAATGAACGATGAAGAATGAACAAGGATCAATGATAAATGAAAAATGAACGATGAAGAATGAATAAGGATCAATGATCAATGACGAATGAACGATGAAGAATGAACAAGGATCAATGATCAATGAAGAATGAACGATGAAGAATGAACAAGGAGTAATGGTCAATGACGAATGAACGATGAAGAATGAACAAGGATCAATGATCAATGACGAATGAACGATGAAGAATGAACAAGGATCAATGATCAATGAAGAATGAACGATGAAGAATGAACAAGGATCAATGATAAATGAAAAATGAACGATGAAGAATGAAGAATGAATAAGGATCAATGATCAATGACGAATGAACGATGAAGAATGAACAAGGATCAATGTTCAATGAAGAATGAACGATGAAGAATGAACAAGGAGTAATGGTCAATGACGAATGAACGATGAAGAATGAACAAGGATCAATGATCAATGACGAATGAACGATGAAGAATGAACAAGGATCAATGATCAATGAAGAATGAACGATGAAGAATGAACAAGGATCAATGATCAATGAAGAATGAACGATGAAGAATGAACAAGGAACAATGATCAATGAAGAATGATCGATGAAGAATGAACAAGGATTAATGGTCAATGAAGAATGAACGATGAAGAATGAACAAGGATCAATGGTCAATGAAGAATGAACAATGAAGAATGAACAAGGATCAATGATCAATGAAGAATGAACAAGGATCAACGATCAAAGAAGAATGAACGATGAAGAATGAACAAGGATCAATGATCAATGAAGAATGAACGATGAAGAATGAACAAGGAGTAATGGTCAATGACGAATGAACGATGAAGAATGAACAAGGATCAATGATCAATGACGAATGAACGATGAAGAATGAACAAGGATCAATGATCAATGAAGAATGAACAAGGATCAATGATCAATGACGAATGAACGATGAAGAATGAACAAGGAGTAATGGTCAATGACGAATGAACGATGAAGAATGAACAAGGATCAATGATCAATGAAGAATGAACGATGAAGAATGAACAAGGAGTAATGGTCAATGACGAATGAACGATGAAGAATGAACAAGGATCAATGATCAATGACGAATGAACGATGAAGAATTGACCAAGATGGTCAAGGTACAAGTGTCCAAGATGTCCAAGTCCAATCCAATGGAAGGGAATTAATTTTGTCCAAGTCTTATTTTGATCATAGCATGCACGGTCCAAATAAGTCATCAAATGGTTGTACTTTGCTAAGTATGACTAAGTACTTTGTTGAAAGTATAAATTAAAGGGTGTCGGTTACAAGGAATTAATTCCAAACAGTTTTGGAATACGAAGGGGCATGTTTTAAGGAGATTTATGGCTGGTTTTTAATCTCATTTAAAGCTGCAGTTTTGGAATTCAAAGGGGCATGTTTTTAGGAGTATTTATGGCTGAATATTAACCTTTTTAAGTGGGGGTTACTAGGCATTATTGTAGGAGTAAAATGCAATAATAAAGAAGCTTAAATGGAGGAGTAAATGGGAGTTACCAGGCAAATGAATGGGCTGTTTTGGATGTTACTTTGCACACTTGAAGGAGCCATGTGAAGAGTTTAATTGCTGGCCATTTCTTCCCTAGTTTTAATCTTTGTTTAATTAGTCTTAAGTGTGTGTAGTGGAGATTAATGTGGACATTGATTAGCCACTTAATTCTCTTTTATTTTGTTGTCTTTTATTTTCTTTTGTGAATTTATTTAGGCAAGTGAAAGGTTGTAATTATTTAATGTAAGAATGCTATATATAGCATACTTTGATGAATGAAAAACACATCCAGAAATTTGCCAAAAAACTTGTGTTTTATTTATTGAACTTGACTTGTGTTTAGTCAATTTTAATTGTCCAAATTTGAGTGTTCCAAATTTGAAGAGTTAGAGTTTTAGTGAGAGTTCCTAAAACTAAAGCTTGTAGTTGACGATTTGGTGAGAGTTCCCTAATCTAAGCTACACCCAAACAAGTGAGTGAGTGTTCCTCCTTGTTATATCCTCAAGTTTAGGGTGAGAGTTCCCCTAACTAATCTGATCATACTAAAAAAATATACCAAAAAACGTGTGACCCCTTTAACTTATCATTTTGTAACAAGGTTTCTCGTCTTGTTTACACATCATTTGGCGCGTCAGGTAGGGGGAGTTTTTCCATACACTTCCAAAGGGGTCGAATACCTACATATCATGGGAGAGAATCAAGATTTGAGGGTAGCTTTGGAAGCTCTCAATCGATCCATTGCTAGTCAAGAAAGGTTGGCCGAGACTAATGCCAATCTACAAGGGAATCTTGCTGCCTTAATGGCAAGACTCTTGAACGAGCAAGATAGGAGAGATCAAGATGAAGAACCTCCACCTAGGAGGGAGGATAGGAGTCTCAAAGTAGACGTCCCTTCCTTTGATGGGTCACTTGATCCAGAGAAGTACTTGGAATGGGAGAAATCCTTGGAAAGGTACTTTGAATACAAAGACATTCAAGAGGAAGTACAAAGATACAAGATAGCCAAAGTCAAGCTGAAAGGCTATGGTGATAGTTGGTTGCAAGGAGAACAAAGGGGGCGTACCCTTAGGGGGAAAGCTTCCATCTCTACTTGGAGGAAATTGAAGAAAAGGATGAGGGATCGCTTTATTCCTCACAATTACAAACAAAGTCAATATGTAAAGTGGAGTACTTTACAACAAAGAGGCGACCCAGTTGGAGATTACATAAAGGAGTTTGATAGACTCGCCATTGTGTGTGAAGTCACAGAAAATGAAGAGCTCAAGTTGGGGCGTTTTATTGCTGGTTTGGATCAAGAATTGCAAGAGAAGCTTGAAGGTTACACCAACTTAACCTTTGTGGAAGCTTGTAAACTTGTGGTGAAATTCGATGCTAAGAGGAAGAAGAAGAAGTCTACTTTCATTCCTCAAGTGGCTCGAAAACCTACCTTTCCTACCAAGGAGGGGTCTAGTCTTGTCAAACCTAATGATCCACCTAGGAAGGACAAGAAGGACTTCAAACTTAGTGACATTGTATGTTACAAGTGTGGAGGAAGAGGGCATTTCAAGAAAGATTGCCCAAATTCAAGGGCCTTAACTATGCAAGAGGTGAAGCTCATTGCCAACCAAACTATAGATTGGGAAGAGTTTGAAGATGAAGAAGGGGAGGCCGTGGGTGAAGATGAAGAGGAGGACCAATGCTTTCCAGAAGAGGAGGCCAAGCAAAGCCTAGTGGTAAGGAGGGCGTTGCAAGCCCAAGTTGAGGAGCCCATAGCACCTCAAAGACAACACATTTTCATCACCAAGTGCAAGATTGAAGGCGAGGTATGTGATTTGATTATTGATAGTGGGAGTGAGGCAAATACGGTTTCTAAAACTCTAGTAACCAAACTTGGTCTTACAACTACAAATCATCCAAATCCTTATAAGTTGAGTTGGTTAGATTCGAATTCCACCACGGGGGTTAGAAAACAAAGCATGGTTAGTTTTTCCATTGGTTCTTATCATGATTCTCAATTATGTGATGTTGTGTCTATGGATGCTTGTCATATTTTACTTGGTAGACCATGGCAAACTGATCGAAAATCTGTCCATGATGGTTATCATAATACTTACACTATAATTCACCAAGGAAAACAAAAAAAATTACATCCCTTACCACCCCCATGTTTTTCACAAAAAGTTAAACAATCTAAGGAGGTGTCATTGCTCACTCTTAAAGAATTTGAGAGGGAGATTGATGGTGAGAATGAGGTGTATCTGTTGTATTCTAAAGAAATCCATGAAAAATTTGTGAGTCAAAACCCTAAATTGGCTCAATTGATTAAAGACTTTAGAGATGTTTTTCCTGATGAGTTACCTAATGGGTTACCACCTTTAAGAGGTATTGAACATCAAATTGATCTTATTCCTGGTGCTCCTTTGCCTAACAAACCCGCCTATAGATGTAATCCTTTGGAGACTAAGGAGTTGCAAAGACAAATAGAGGAGTTGATGAGTATGGGGTATGTGCGTGAGTCTATGAGTCCTTGTGCTGTTCCTGCTCTTTTGGTTCCTAAAAGGGATGGTACATGGCGTATGTGTATTGATAGTAGGGCTGTTAATAACATTACTATCAAGTACAGGTTTCCTATCCCAAGGCTTGATGACATGCTTGATGAGTTGAGTGGCTCTAATATCTTTTCTAAAGTTGATTTGAGGAGTGGCTATCATCAAATTCGAATGAGGGAAGGAGATGAGTGGAAGACTGCTTTCAAGACCAAGCATGGGTTGTACGAGTGGCTTGTTATGCCATTTGGACTCACCAATGCTCCTAGCACTTTCATGAGATTGATGAATGAAGTGTTGAGACCTTTTCTAGGCAAGTTCGTGGTGGTGTATCTTGATGACATCCTCATCTATAGCAAACGTGAAGATGAGCATTTGTTACATTTATTGGAAGTTTTCACTGTATTAAGAAAGCAAAAATTGTATGGAAAACTTGAGAAATGTAATTTTATGCTATATGAGGTCACTTTTCTTGGTTACATTATTTCAGGTGAAGGTGTGAAAGTTGATCCAAGCAAGATTGAGGCTATTCAATCATGGCCTAGTCCCAAGACACTCACGGAGGTGCGCTCATTCCATGGGTTAGCTTCCTTTTATAGGAGGTTCATTCGCAATTTCAGCACTCTCATGGCTCCCATAACCGAGTGCACAAAGAAGGGTTCGTTTGAATGGACTCCTCAAGCTCAAAAGGCCTTTGAGGAGGTCAAAGAGAAGATGTGCAACACTCCAATCCTAGCACTTCCAGATTTCTCAAAGCCATTTGAAGTTGAGTGTGATGCAAGTGGGAGGGGAATTGGTGCCGTTTTGATTCAAGAAGGGCGTCCTATTGCCTATTTTAGTGAGAAGTTGAGTCAAGGCAAGCTGAACTATTCCACCTATGACAAGGAGTTCTATGCAATGGTGAGGGCTCTAGATCATTGGTCACATTACTTGAGGCCACAACCATTCATCCTACATTCTGATCATGAGTCTTTAAGATTCATTCATGGCCAAAAGAAGCTGAATTCGAGGCATGCTAAGTGGGTGGAGTTCTTGCAAACGTTTAACTTTTCCTCTAAATACAAGAGTGGGAAAGCTAATGTTGTTGCGGATGCCTTATCTAGAAGACATTCTCTACTTGGAGTGGTGGAAGCTAAGATCCTTGGGTTCGATTTGATCAAGGAGTTCTATAAAGAAGATGATGATTTCAAGCCTATTTTGGAGAGGTGCGTGAATGGAGTCTATGATTTTTTTTCCTTACAAAATGAGTTTCTTTTTAAGGGAAATAGATTATGCATTCCTAAGTGTCCTATTCGAAGTCTATTGATCCATGAGGCTCATGGAGGTGGACTAGCCGGTCACTTTGGAGTTCAAAAGACCATGGAGCTTCTTCAAGCTCATTTCTATTGGCCTAACATGCTAGCTACTGTCCATCATGTGGTGGCTCGTTGTTCTACTTGTCAAAGGGCCAAGATGGTATTTCAAAAGGGTCTCTACAAGCCTTTGCCTATTCCAGAAAGACCTTGGGAAGATGTGAGTATGGACTTTATTGTGGCTTTACCTAGAACTCAGAGAGGTAAGGACTCAATCATGGTGGTGGTAGACCGTTTCTCTAAGATGGCTCACTTCATTCCTTGTCACAAAACTGAAGATGCAATGAAGGTGGCTAAGCTTTATTTTGATGGGATTGTAAGATTCCATGGAGTCCCAAGGACTATTGTTTCTGATAGGGACACAAAATTTCTAAGTCACTTTTGGAAATCCTTGTGGCGCCTAATGGGGACTAAATTGCTATTTTCGACCTCTCATCATCCTCAAACTGATGGACAAACGGAGGTGGTCAATAGGGTGCTAGGTTCTTTGCTTAGGACCTTGGTTAGTAAGAGCACCAAAGATTGGGATGTTAAGCTAGCTCACGCTGAGTTTGCTTATAATAGGACCCCTAGTACTACCACAAAGTATTCTCCTTTCGAGGTGGTCTATGGTTCCAATCCTTATGTTCCTATTGATCTTATTGCTCTTCCTCAAGACAAATTCGTGCATGGAGGTGCCAAGGAGCAAGCTGAATTTATGATCAAAGTCCACAAGGAGGTAAGAAAGAATATTGAAAAGGCAAATGAAATCTACAAGAAGCAAGCCAACAAGCGCGTCAAAAACGTGAGAAACTTTGAAGTTGGTGACTTAGTGTGGATTTACATGAGGAAAGAAAGATTTCCTAGTCAAAGGAAAAACAAGCTCATGCCACGAGCTGAAGGTCCATTTGAAGTAGTGGAAAAGATCAATGACAATGCATACAAGGTTGATTTGGGTGGAAGGCATGGCGTCTCAAGTACGTTCAATGTGGGTGATCTTGCACTATATTATGATGATGAAGAATTGAGGGCAATTCCCTTTGAAGAAGAGGAGGATGACCAAGATGGTCAAGGTACAAGTGTCCAAGATGTCCAAGTCCAATCCAATGCAAGGGAATTAATTTTGTCCAAGTCTTATTTTGATCATAGCATGCACGGTCCAAATAAGTCATCAAATGGTTGTACTTTGCTAAGTATGACTAAGTACTTTGTTGAAAGTATAAATTAAAGGGTGTCGGTTACAAGGAATTAATTCCAAACAGTTTTGGAATACGAAGGGGCATGTTTTAAGGAGATTTATGGCTGGTTTTTAATCTCATTTAAAGCTGCAGTTTTGGAATTCAAAGGGGCATGTTTTTAGGAGTATTTATGGCTGAATATTAACCTTTTTAAGTGGGGGTTACTAGGCATTATTGTAGGAGTAAAATGCAATAATAAAGAAGCTTAAATGGAGGAGTAAATGGGAGTTACCAGGCAAATGAATGGGCTGTTTTGGATGTTACTTTGCACACTTGAAGGAGCCATGTGAAGAGTTTAATTGCTGGCCATTTCTTCCCTAGTTTTAATCTTTGTTTAATTAGTCTTAAGTGTGTGTAGTGGAGATTAATGTGGACATTGATTAGCCACTTAATTCTCTTTTATTTTGTTGTCTTTTTATTTTCTTTTGTGAATTTATTTAGGCAAGTGAAAGGTTGTAATTATTTAATGTAAGAATGCTATATATAGCATACTTTGATGAATGAAAAACACATCCAGAAATTTGCCAAAAAACTTGTGTTTTGTTTATTGAACTTGACTTGTGTTTAGTCAATTTTAATTGTCCAAATTTGAGTGTTCCAAATTTGAAGAGTTAGAGTTTTAGTGAGAGTTCCTAAAACTAAAGCTTGTAGTTGACGATTTGGTGAGAGTTCCCTAATCTAAGCTACACCCAAACAAGTGAGTGAGTGTTCCTCCTTGTTATATCCTCAAGTTTAGGGTGAGAGTTCCCCTAACTAATCTGATCATACTAAAAAAATATACCAAAAAACGTGTGACCCCTTTAACTTATCATTTTGTAACAAGGTTTCTCGTCTTGTTTACACATCAAGAATGAACAAGGATCAATGATCAATGAAGAATGAACAAGGATTAATGGTCAATGAAGAATGAACGATGAAGAATGAACAAGGATCAATGGTCAATGAAGAATGAACGATGAAGAATGAACAAGGATCAATGATCAATGAAGAATGAACAAGGATCAATGATCAAAGAAGAATGAACGATGAAGAATGAACAAGGATCAATGATCAATGAAGAATGAACGATGAAGAATGAACAAAGAGTAATGGTCAATGACGACAGAACGATGAAGAATGAACAAGGATCAATGATCAATGACGAATGAACGATGAAGAATGAACAAGGATCAATGATCAATGAAGAATGAACGATGAAGAATGAACAAGGAGTAATGGTCAATGACGAATGAACGATGAAGAATGAACAAGGATCAATGATCAATGACGAATGAACGATGAAGAATGAACAAGGATCAATGATCAATGACGAATGAACGATGAAGAATGAACAAGGATCAATGATCAATGAAGAATGAACGATGAAGAATGAACAAGGATCAATGATCAATGAAGAATGAGCGATGAAGAATGAACAAGGAACAATGATCAATGAAGAATGAACAAGGATTAATGGTCAATGAAGAATGAACGATGAAGAATGAACAAGGATCAATGGTCAATGAAGAATGAACGATGAAGAATGAACAAGGATCAATGATCAATGAAGAATGAACAAGGATCAATGATCAAAGAAGAATGAACGATGAAGAATGAACAAGGATCAATGATCAATGAAGAATGAACGATGAAGAATGAACAAGGAGTAATGGTCAATGACGACAGAACGATGAAGAATGAACAAGGATCAATGATCAATGACGAATGAACGATGAAGAATGAACAAGGATCAATGATCAATGAAGAATGAACGATGAAGAATGAACAAGGATCAATGATCAATGACGAATGAACGATGAAGAATGAACAAGGATCAATGATCAATGAAGAATGAACAAGGATCAATGATCAAAGAAGAATGAACGATGAAGAATGAACAAGGTTCAATGATTAATGAAGAATGAACGATGAAGAATGAACAAGGATTAATGGTCAATGACGAATGAACGATGAAGAATGAACAAGGATCAATGATCAATGAAGAATGAACGATGAAGAATGAACAAGGATCAATGATAAATGAAAAATGAACGATGAAGAATGAATAAGGATCAATGATCAATGACGAATGAACGATGAAGAATGAACAAGGATCAATGATCAATGAAGAATGAACGATGAAGAATGAACAAGGAGTAATGGTCAATGACGAATGAACGATGAAGAATGAACAAGGATCAATGATTAATGACGAATGAACGATGAAGAATGAACAAGGATCAATGATCAATGAAGAATGAACGATGAAGAATGAACAAGGATCAATGATAAATGAAAAATGAACGATGAAGAATGAATAAGGATCAATGATCAATGACGAATGAACGATGAAGAATGAACAAGGATCAATGTTCAATGAAGAATGAACGATGAAGAATGAACAAGGAGTAATGGTCAATGACGAATGAACGATGAAGAATGAACAAGGATCAATGATCAATGACGAATGAACGATGAAGAATGAACAAGGATCAATGATCAATGAAGAATGAACGATGAAGAATGAACAAGGATCAATGATCAATGAAGAATGAACGATGAAGAATGAACAAGGAACAATGATCAATGAAGAATGATCGATGAAGAATGAACAAGGATTAATGGTCAATGAAGAATGAACGATGAAGAATGAACAAGGATCAATGGTCAATGAAGAATGAACGATGAAGAATGAACAAGGATCAATGATCAATGAAGAATGAACAAGGATCAACGATCAAAGAAGAATGAACGATGAAGAATGAACAAGGATCAATGATCAATGAAGAATGAACGATGAAGAATGAACAAGGAGTAATGGTCAATGACGAATGAACGATGAAGAATGAACAAGGATCAATGATCAATGACGAATGAACGATGAAGAATGAACAAGGATCAATGATCAATGAAGAATGAACAAGGATCAATGATCAATGACGAATGAACGATGAAGAATGAACAAGGAGTAATGGTCAATGACGAATGAACGATGAAGAATGAAGAAGGATCAATGATCAATGAAGAATGAACGATGAAGAATGAACAAGGAGTAATGGTCAATGACGAATGAACGATGAAGAATGAACAAGGATCAATGATCAATGACGAATGAACGATGAAGAATGAACAAGGATCAATGATCAATGAAGAATGAACAAGGATCAATGAACAAGGATTAATGGTCAATAACGAATGAACGATGAAGAATGAACAAGGATCTATGAAGAATGAACGATGAAGAATGAACAAGGATTAATGGTCATTGACAAATGAACGATGAAGAATGAACAAGGATCAATGATCAATGACGAATGAACGATGAAGAATGAACAAGGATCAATGATCAATGACGAATGAACGATGAAGAATGAACAAGGATCAATGATCAATGACGAATGAACGATGAAGAATGAACAAGGATCAATGATCAATGAAGAATGAACGATGAAGAATGAACAAGGAGTAATGGTCAATGACGAATGAACGATGAAGAATGAACAAGGATCAATGATCAATGAAGAATGAACGATGAAGAATGAACAAGGAACAATGATCAATGAAGAATGATCGATGAAGAATGAACAAGGATTAATGGTCAATGAAGAATGAACGATGAAGAATGAACAAGGATCAATGGTCAATGAAGAATGAACGATGAAGAATGAACAAGGATCAATGATCAATGAAGAATGAACAAGGATCAACGATCAAAGAAGAATGAACGATGAAGAATGAACAAGGATCAATGATCAATGAAGAATGAACGATGAAGAATGAACAAGGAGTAATGGTCAATGACGAATGAACGATGAAGAATGAACAAGGATCAATGATCAATGACGAATGAACGATGAAGAATGAACAAGGATCAATGATCAATGAAGAATGAACAAGGATCAATGATCAATGACGAATGAACGATGAAGAATGAACAAGGAGTAATGGTCAATGACGAATGAACGATGAAGAATGAACAAGGATCAATGATCAATGAAGAATGAACGATGAAGAATGAACAAGGAGTAATGGTCAATGACGAATGAACGATGAAGAATGAACAAGGATCAATGATCAATGACGAATGAACGATGAAGAATGAACAAGGATCAATGATCAATGAAGAATGAACAAGGATCAATGAACAAGGATTAATGGTCAATGACGAATGAACGATGAAGAATGAACAAGGATCTATGAAGAATGAACGATGAAGAATGAACAAGGATTAATGGTCATTGACAAATGAACGATGAAGAATGAACAAGGATCAATGATCAATGACGAATGAACGATGAAGAATGAACAAGGATCAATGATCAATGAAGAATGAACGATGAAGAATGAACAAGGAGTAATGGTCAATGACGAATGAACGATGAAGAATGAACAAGGATCAATGATCAATGAAGAATGAACGATGAAGAATGAACAAGGAACAATGATCAATGAAGAATGATCGATGAAGAATGAACAAGGATTAATGGTCAATGAAGAATGAACGATGAAGAATGAACAAGGATCAATGGTCAATGAAGAATGAACGATGAAGAATGAACAAGGATCAATGATCAATGAAGAATGAACAAGGATCAACGATCAAAGAAGAATGAACGATGAAGAATGAACAAGGATCAATGATCAATGAAGAATGAACGATGAAGAATGAACAAGGAGTAATGGTCAATGACGAATGAACGATGAAGAATGAACAAGGATCAATGATCAATGACGAATGAACGATGAAGAATGAACAAGGATCAATGATCAATGAAGAATGAACAAGGATCAATGATCAATGACGAATGAACGATGAAGAATGAACAAGGAGTAATGGTCAATGACGAATGAACGATGAAGAATGAACAAGGATCAATGATCAATGAAGAATGAACGATGAAGAATGAACAAGGAGTAATGGTCAATGACGAATGAACGATGAAGAATGAACAAGGATCAATGATCAATGACGAATGAACGATGAAGAATGAACAAGGATCAATGATCAATGAAGAATGAACAAGGATCAATGAACAAGGATTAATGGTCAATGACGAATGAACGATGAAGAATGAACAAGGATCTATGAAGAATGAACGATGAAGAATGAACAAGGATTAATGGTCATTGACAAATGAACGATGAAGAATGAACAAGGATCAATGATCAATGACGAATGAACGATGAAGAATGAACAAGGATCAATGATCAATGACGAATGAACGATGAAGAATGAACAAGGATCAATGATCAATGACGAATGAACGATGAAGAATGAACAAGGATCAATGATCAATGAAGAATGAACGATGAAGAATGAACAAGGAGTAATGGTCAATGACGAATGAACGATGAAGAATGAACAAGGATCAATGATCAATGAAGAATGAACGATGAAGAATGAACAAGGAACAATGATCAATGAAGAATGATCGATGAAGAATGAACAAGGATTAATGGTCAATGAAGAATGAACGATGAAGAATGAACAAGGATCAATGGTCAATGAAGAATGAACGATGAAGAATGAACAAGGATCAATGATCAATGAAGAATGAACAAGGATCAATGATCAAAGAAGAATGAACGAGATGAAGAATGAACAAGGATCAATGATCAATGAAGAATGAACGATGAAGAATGAACAAGGAGTAATGGTCAATGACGAATGAACGATGAAGAATGAACAAGGATCAATGATCAATGACGAATGAACGATGAAAAATGAACAAGGATCAATGATCAATGAAGAATGAACAAGGATCAATGATCAATGACGAATGAACGATGAAGAATGAACAAGGAGTAATGGTCAATGACGAATGAACGATGAAGAATGAACAAGAATCAATGATCAATGAAGAATGAAAGATGAAGAATGAACAAGGATCAATGATCAATGAAGAATGAACGATGAAGAATGAACAAGGATCAATGATCAATGAAGAATGAACGATGAAGAATGAACAAGGAGTAATGGTCAATGACGACAGAACGATGAAGAATGAACAAGGATCAATGATCAATGAAGAATGAACAAGGATCAATGATCAAAGAAGAATGAACGATGAAGAATGAACAAGGTTCAACGATCAATGAAGAATGAACGATGAAGAATGAACAAGGATTAATGGTCAATGACGAATGAACGATGAAGAATGAACAAGGATCAATGATCAATGAAGAATGAACGATGAAGAATGAACAAGGATTAATGGCCAATGACGAATGAACGATGAAGAATGAACAAGGATCAATGATCAATGAAGAATGAACGATGAAGAATGAACAAGGATCAATGATAAATGAAAAATGAACGATGAAGAATGAATAAGGATCAATGATCAATGACGAATGAACGATGAAGAATGAACAAGGATCAATGATCAATGAAGAATGAACGATGAAGAATGAACAAGGAGTAATGGTCAATGACGAATGAACGATGAAGAATGAACAAGGATCAATGATCAATGACGAATGAACGATGAAGAATGAACAAGGATCAATGATCAATGAAGAATGAACGATGAAGAATGAACAAGGATCAATGATCAATGAAGAATGAGCGATGAAGAATGAACAAGGAACAATGATCAATGAAGAATGAACAAGGATTAATGGTCAATGAAGAATGAACGATGAAGAATGAACAAGGATCAATGGTCAATGAAGAATGAACGATGAAGAATGAACAAGGATCAATGATCAATGAAGAATGAACAAGGATCAATGATCAAAGAAGAATGAACGATGAAGAATGAACAAGGATCAATGATCAATGAAGAATGAACGATGAAGAATGAACAAGGAGTAATGGTCAATGACGACAGAACGATGAAGAATGAACAAGGATCAATGATCAATGACGAATGAACGATGAAGAATGAACAAGGATCAATGATCAATGAAGAATGAACGATGAAGAATGAACAAGGATCAATGATAAATGAAAAATGAACGATGAAGAATGAATAAGGATCAATGATCAATGACGAATGAACGATGAAGAATGAACAAGGATCAATGATCAATGAAGAATGAACAAGGATCAATGATCAAAGAAGAATGAACGATGAAGAATGAACAAGGATCAATGATCAATGAAGAATGAACGATGAAGAATGAACAAGGAGTAATGGTCAATGACGACAGAACGATGAAGAATGAACAAGGATCAATGATCAATGACGAATGAACGATGAAGAATGAACAAGGATCAATGATCAATGAAGAATGAACGATGAAGAATGAACAAGGATCAATGATCAATGACGAATGAACGATGAAGAATGAACAAGGATCAATGATCAATGAAGAATGAACGATGAAGAATGAACAAGGATCAATGATCAATGAAGAATGAACGATGAAGAATGAACAAGGAACAATGATCAATGAAGAATGATCGATGAAGAATGAACAAGGATTAATGGTCAATGAAGAATGAACGATGAAGAATGAACAAGGATCAATGGTCAATGAAGAATGAACAAGGATCAATGATCAATGACGAATGAACAAGGATCAATGATCAATGACGAATGAACGATGAAGAATGAACAAGGATCAATGATCAATGACGAATGAACGATGAAGAATGAACAAGGATCAATGATCAATGAAGAATGAACAAGGAGTAATGGTCAATGACGAATGAGCGATGAAGAATGAACAAGGATCAATGATCAATGAAGAATGAACGATGAAGAATGAACAAGGAACAATGATCAATGAAGAATGATCGATGAAGAATGAACAAGGATTAATGGTCAATGAAGAATGAACGATGAAGAATGAACAAGGATCAATGGTCAATGAAGAATGAACGATGAAGAATGAACAAGGATCAATGATCAATGAAGAATGAACAAGGATCAATGATCAATGAAGAATGAACGATGAAGAATGAACAAGGAGTAATGGTCAATGACGAATGAACGATGAAGAATGAACAAGGATCAATGATCAATGACGAATGAACGATGAAGAATGAACAAGGATCAATGATCAATGAAGAATGAACGATGAAGAATGAACAAGGATCAATGATCAAAGAAGAATGAACGATGAAGAATGAACAAGGATCAATGATCAATGAAGAATGAACGATGAAGAATGAACAAGGATCAATGATCAATGAAGAATGAACGATGAAGAATGAACAAGGAACAATGATCAATGAAGAATGATCGATGAAGAATGAACAAGGATTAATGGTCAATGAAGAATGAACGATGAAGAATGAACAAGGATCAATGGTCAATGAAGAATGAACAAGGATCAATGATCAATGACGAATGAACAAGGATCAATGATCAATGACGAATGAACGATGAAGAATGAACAAGGATCAATGATCAATGACGAATGAACGATGAAGAATGAACAAGGATCAATGATCAATGAAGAATGAACGATGAAGAATGAACAAGGAGTAATGGTCAATGACGAATGAGCGATGAAGAATGAACAAGGATCAATGATCAATGAAGAATGAACGATGAAGAATGAACAAGGAACAATGATCAATGAAGAATGATCGATGAAGAATGAACAAGGATTAATGGTCAATGAAGAATGAACGATGAAGAATGAACAAGGATCAATGGTCAATGAAGAATGAACGATGAAGAATGAACAAGGATCAATGATCAATGAAGAATGAACAAGGATCAATGATCAAAGAAGAATGAACGATGAAGAATGAACAAGGATCAATGATCAATGAAGAATGAACGATGAAGAATGAACAAGGATTAATGGTCAATGACGAATGAACGATGAAGAATGAACAAGGATCAATGATCAATGACGAATGAACGATGAAGAATGAACAAGGATCAATGATCAATGAAGAATGAACAAGGATCAATGATCAATGACGAATGAACGATGAAGAATGAACAAGGATCAATGATCAATGAAGAATGAACAAGGATCAATGATCAAAGAAGAATGAACGATGAAGAATGAACAAGGTTCAATGATCAATGAAGAATGAACGATGAAGAATGAACAAGGATTAATGGTCAATGACGAATGAACGATGAAGAATGAACAAGGATCAATGATCAATGAAGAATGAACGATGAAGAATGAACAAGGATTAATGGTCAATGACGAATGAACGATGAAGAATGAACAAGGATCAATGATCAATGAAGAATGAACGATGAAGAATGAACAAGGATCAATGATCAATGAAGAATGAACGATGAAGAATGAACAAGGAGTAATGGTCAATGACGACAGAACGATGAAGAATGAACAAGGATCAATGATCAATGACGAATGAACGATGAAGAATGAACAAGGATCAATGATCAATGAAGAATGAACGATGAAGAATGAACAAGGATCAATGATCAATGACGAATGAACGATGAAGAATGAACAAGGATCAATGATCAATGAAGAATGAACAAGGATCAATGATCAAAGAAGAATGAACGATGAAGAATGAACAAGGTTCAATGATTAATGAAGAATGAACGATGAAGAATGAACAAGGATTAATGGTCAATGACGAATGAACGATGAAGAATGAACAAGGATCAATGATCAATGAAGAATGAACGATGAAGAATGAACAAGGATCAATGATAAATGAAAAATGAACGATGAAGAATGAATAAGGATCAATGATCAATGACGAATGAACGATGAAGAATGAACAAGGATCAATGATCAATGAAGAATGAACGATGAAGAATGAACAAGGAGTAATGGTCAATGACGAATGAACGATGAAGAATGAACAAGGATCAATGATCAATGACGAATGAACGATGAAGAATGAACAAGGATCAATGAGCAATGAAGAATGAACGATGAAGAATGAACAAGGATCAATGATCAAAGAAGAATGAACGATGAAGAATGAACAAGGATCAATGATCAATGAAGAATGAACGATGAAGAATGAACAAGGATCAATGATCAATGAAGAATGAACGATGAAGAATGAACAAGGAACAATGATCAATGAAGAATGATCGATGAAGAATGAACAAGGATTAATGGTCAATGAAGAATGAACGATGAAGAATGAACAAGGATCAATGGTCAATGAAGAATGAACAAGGATCAATGATCAATGACGAATGAACAAGGATCAATGATCAATGACGAATGAACGATGAAGAATGAACAAGGATCAATGATCAATGACGAATGAACGATGAAGAATGAACAAGGATCAATGATCAATGAAGAATGAACGATGAAGAATGAACAAGGAGTAATGGTCAATGACGAATGAGCGATGAAGAATGAACAAGGATCAATGATCAATGAAGAATGAACGATGAAGAATGAACAAGGAACAATGATCAATGAAGAATGATCGATGAAGAATGAACAAGGATTAATGGTCAATGAAGAATGAACGATGAAGAATGAACAAGGATCAATGGTCAATGAAGAATGAACGATGAAGAATGAACAAGGATCAATGATCAATGAAGAATGAACAAGGATCAATGATCAATGAAGAATGAACGATGAAGAATGAACAAGGAGTAATGGTCAATGACGAATGAACGATGAAGAATGAACAAGGATCAATGATCAATGACGAATGAACGATGAAGAATGAACAAGGATCAATGATCAATGACGAATGAACGATGAAGAATGAACAAGGATCAATGATCAAAGAAGAATGAACGATGAAGAATGAACAAGGATCAATGATCAAAGAAGAATGAACGATGAAGAATGAACAAGGATCAATGATCAATGAAGAATGAACGATGAAGAATGAACAAGGATCAATGATCAATGAAGAATGAACGATGAAGAATGAACAAGGAACAATGATCAATGAAGAATGATCGATGAAGAATGAACAAGGATTAATGGTCAATGAAGAATGAACGATGAAGAATGAACAAGGATCAATGGTCAATGAAGAATGAACAAGGATCAATGATCAATGACGAATGAACAAGGATCAATGATCAATGACGAATGAACGATGAAGAATGAACAAGGATCAATGATCAATGACGAATGAACGATGAAGAATGAACAAGGATCAATGATCAATGAAGAATGAACGATGAAGAATGAACAAGGAGTAATGGTCAATGACGAATGAGCGATGAAGAATGAACAAGGATCAATGATCAATGAAGAATGAACGATGAAGAATGAACAAGGAACAATGATCAATGAAGAATGATCGATGAAGAATGAACAAGGATTAATGGTCAATGAAGAATGAACGATGAAGAATGAACAAGGATCAATGGTCAATGAAGAATGAACGATGAAGAATGAACAAGGATCAATGATCAATGAAGAATGAACAAGGATCAATGATCAATGAAGAATGAACGATGAAGAATGAACAAGGAGTAATGGTCAATGACGAATGAACGATGAAGAATGAACAAGGATCAATGATCAATGACGAATGAACGATGAAGAATGAACAAGGATTAATGATCAATGACGAATGAACGATGAAGAATGAACAAGGATCAATGATCAAAGAAGAATGAACGATGAAGAATGAACAAGGATCAATGATCAAAGAAGAATGAACGATGAAGAATGAACAAGGATCAATGATCAATGAAGAATGAACGATGAAGAATGAACAAGGATCAATGATCAATGAAGAATGAACGATGAAGAATGAACAAGGAACAATGATCAATGAAGAATGATCGATGAAGAATGAACAAGGATTAATGGTCAATGAAGAATGAACGATGAAGAATGAACAAGGATCAATGGTCAATGAAGAATGAACAAGGATCAATGATCAATGACGAATGAACAAGGATCAATGATCAATGACGAATGAACGATGAAGAATGAACAAGGATCAATGATCAATGACGAATGAACGATGAAGAATGAACAAGGATCAATGATCAATGAAGAATGAACGATGAAGAATGAACAAGGAGTAATGGTCAATGACGAATGAGCGATGAAGAATGAACAAGGATCAATGATCAATGAAGAATGAACGATGAAGAATGAACAAGGAACAATGATCAATGAAGAATGATCGATGAAGAATGAACAAGGATTAATGGTCAATGAAGAATGAACGATGAAGAATGAACAAGGATCAATGGTCAATGAAGAATGAACGATGAAGAATGAACAAGGATCAATGATCAATGAAGAATGAACAAGGATCAATGATCAAAGAAGAATGAACGATGAAGAATGAACAAGGATCAATGATCAATGAAGAATGAACGATGAAGAATGAACAAGGATTAATGGTCAATGACGAATGAACGATGAAGAATGAACAAGGATCAATGATCAATGACGAATGAACGATGAAGAATGAACAAGGATCAATGATCAATGAAGAATGAACAAGGATCAATGATCAATGACGAATGAACGATGAAGAATGAACAAGGATCAATGATCAATGAAGAATGAACAAGGATCAATGATCAAAGAAGAATGAACGATGAAGAATGAACAAGGTTCAATGATCAATGAAGAATGAACGATGAAGAATGAACAAGGATTAATGGTCAATGACGAATGAACGATGAAGAATGAACAAGGATCAATGATCAATGAAGAATGAACGATGAAGAATGAACAAGGATTAATGGTCAATGACGAATGAACGATGAAGAATGAACAAGGATCAATGATCAATGAAGAATGAACGATGAAGAATGAACAAGGATCAATGATAAATGAAAAATGAAAGATGAAGAATGAATAAGGATCAATGATCAATGACGAATGAACGATGAAGAATGAACAAGGATCAATGATCAATGAAGAATGAACGATGAAGAATGAACAAGGAGTAATGGTCAATGACGAATGAACGATGAAGAATGAACAAGGATCAATGATCAATGACGAATGAACGATGAAGAATGAACAAGGATCAATGATCAATGAAGAATGAACGATGAAGAATGAACAAGGATCAATGATCAATGAAGAATGAACGATGAAGAATGAACAAGGATCAATGATCAATGAAGAATGAACGATGAAGAATGAACAAGGAACAATGATCAATGAAGAATGATCGATGAAGAATGAACAAGGATTAATGGTCAATGAAGAATGAACGATGAAGAATGAACAAGGATCAATGATCAATGACGAATGAACGATGAAGAATGAACAAGGATCAATGATCAATGAAGAATGAACGATGAAGAATGAACAAGGATCAATGATCAATGACGAATGAACGATGAAGAATGAACAAGGATCAATGATTAATGAAGAATGAACAAGGATCAATGATCAAAGAAGAATGAACGATGAAGAATGAACAAGGTTCAATGATCAATGAAGAATGAACGATGAAGAATGAACAAGGATTAATGGTCAATGACGAATGAACGATGAAGAATGAACAAGGATCAATGATCAATGAAGAATGAACGATGAAGAATGAACAAGGATTAATGGTCAATGACGAATGAACGATGAAGAATGAACAAGGATCAATGATCAATGAAGAATGAACGATGAAGAATGAACAAGGATCAATGATAAATGAAAAATGAACGATGAAGAATGAACAAGGATCAATGATCAATGAAGAATGAGCGATGAAGAATGAACAAGGAACAATGATCAATGAAGAATGAACAAGGATTAATGGTCAATGAAGAATGAACGATGAAGAATGAACAAGGATCAATGGTCAATGAAGAATGAACGATGAAGAATGAACAAGGATCAATGATCAATGAAGAATGAACAAGGATCAATGATCAAAGAAGAATGAACGATGAAGAATGAACAAGGATCAATGATCAATGAAGAATGAACGATGAAGAATGAACAAGGAGTAATGGTCAATGACGACAGAACGATGAAGAATGAACAAGGATCAATGATCAATGACGAATGAACGATGAAGAATGAACAAGGATCAATGATCAATGAAGAATGAACGATGAAGAATGAACAAGGATCAATGATCAATGACGAATGAACGATGAAGAATGAACAAGGATCAATGATCAATGAAGAATGAACAAGGATCAATGATCAAAGAAGAATGAACGATGAAGAATGAACAAGGTTCAATGATCAATGAAGAATGAACGATGAAGAATGAACAAGGATTAATGGTCAATGACGAATGAACGATGAAGAATGAACAAGGATCAATGATCAATGAAGAATGAACGATGAAGAATGAACAAGGATTAATGGTCAATGACGAATGAACGATGAAGAATGAACAAGGATCAATGATCAATGAAGAATGAACGATGAAGAATGAACAAGGATCAATGATAAATGAAAAATGAACGATGAAGAATGAACAAGGATCAATGATCAATGAAGAATGAGCGATGAAGAATGAACAAGGAACAATGATCAATGAAGAATGAACAAGGATTAATGGTCAATGAAGAATGAACGATGAAGAATGAACAAGGATCAATGGTCAATGAAGAATGAACGATGAAGAATGAACAAGGATCAATGATCAATGAAGAATGAACAAGGATCAATGATCAAAGAAGAATGAACGATGAAGAATGAACAAGGATCAATGATCAATGAAGAATGAACGATGAAGAATGAACAAGGAGTAATGGTCAATGACGACAGAACGATGAAGAATGAACAAGGATCAATGATCAATGACGAATGAACGATGAAGAATGAACAAGGATCAATGATCAATGAAGAATGAACGATGAAGAATGAACAAGGATCAATGATCAATGACGAATGAACGATGAAGAATGAACAAGGATCAATGATCAATGAAGAATGAACAAGGATCAATGATCAAAGAAGAATGAACGATGAAGAATGAACAAGGTTCAATGATTAATGAAGAATGAACGATGAAGAATGAACAAGGATTAATGGTCAATGACGAATGAACGATGAAGAATGAACAAGGATCAATGATCAATGAAGAATGAACGATGAAGAATGAACAAGGATCAATGATAAATGAAAAATGAACGATGAAGAATGAATAAGGATCAATGATCAATGACGAATGAACGATGAAGAATGAACAAGGATCAATGATCAATGAAGAATGAACGATGAAGAATGAACAAGGAGTAATGGTCAATGACGAATGAACGATGAAGAATGAACAAGGATCAATGATCAATGACGAATGAACGATGAAGAATGAACAAGGATCAATGATCAATGAAGAATGAACGATGAAGAATGAACAAGGATCAATGATCAAAGAAGAATGAACGATGAAGAATGAACAAGGATCAATGATCAATGAAGAATGAACGATGAAGAATGAACAAGGATCAATGATCAATGAAGAATGAACGATGAAGAATGAACAAGGAACAATGATCAATGAAGAATGATCGATGAAGAATGAACCAGGATTAATGGTCAATGAAGAATGAACGATGAAGAATGAACAAGGATCAATGGTCAATGAAGAATGAACAAGGATCAATGATCAATGACGAATGAACAAGGATCAATGATCAATGACGAATGAACGATGAAGAATGAACAAGGATCAATGATCAATGACGAATGAACGATGAAGAATGAACAAGGATCAATGATCAATGAAGAATGAACGATGAAGAATGAACAAGGAGTAATGGTCAATGACGAATGAGCGATGAAGAATGAACACGGATCAATGATCAATGAAGAATGAACGATGAAGAATGAACAAGGAACAATGATCAATGAAGAATGATCGATGAAGAATGAACAAGGATTAATGGTCAATGAAGAATGAACGATGAAGAATGAACAAGGATCAATGGTCAATGAAGAATGAACGATGAAGAATGAACAAGGATCAATGATCAATGAAGAATGAACAAGGATCAATGATCAATGAAGAATGAACGATGAAGAATGAACAAGGAGTAATGGTCAATGACGAATGAACGATGAAGAATGAACAAGGATCAATGATCAATGACGAATGAACGATGAAGAATGAACAAGGATCAATGATCAATGAAGAATGAACGATGAAGAATGAACAAGGATCAATGATCAAAGAAGAATGAACGATGAAGAATGAACAAGGATCAATGATCAATGAAGAATGAACGATGAAGAATGAACAAGGATCAATGATCAATGAAGAATGAACGATGAAGAATGAACAAGGAACAATGATCAATGAAGAATGATCGATGAAGAATGAACAAGGATTAATGGTCAATGAAGAATGAACGATGAAGAATGAACAAGGATCAATGGTCAATGAAGAATGAACAAGGATCAATGATCAATGACGAATGAACAAGGATCAATGATCAATGACGAATGAACGATGAAGAATGAACAAGGATCAATGATCAATGACGAATGAACGATGAAGAATGAACAAGGATCAATGATCAATGAAGAATGAACGATGAAGAATGAACAAGGAGTAATGGTCAATGACGAATGAGCGATGAAGAATGAACAAGGATCAATGATCAATGAAGAATGAACGATGAAGAATGAACAAGGAACAATGATCAATGAAGAATGATCGATGAAGAATGAACAAGGATTAATGGTCAATGAAGAATGAACGATGAAGAATGAACAAGGATCAATGGTCAATGAAGAATGAACGATGAAGAATGAACAAGGATCAATGATCAATGAAGAATGAACAAGGATCAATGATCAAAGAAGAATGAACGATGAAGAATGAACAAGGATCAATGATCAATGAAGAATGAACGATGAAGAATGAACAAGGATTAATGGTCAATGACGAATGAACGATGAAGAATGAACAAGGATCAATGATCAATGACGAATGAACGATGAAGAATAAACAAGGATCAATGATCAATGAAGAATGAACAAGGATCAATGATCAATGACGAATGAACGATGAAGAATGAACAAGGATCAATGATCAATGAAGAATGAACAAGGATCAATGATCAAAGAAGAATGAACGATGAAGAATGAACAAGGTTCAATGATCAATGAAGAATGAACGATGAAGAATGAACAAGGATTAATGGTCAATGACGAATGAACGATGAAGAATGAACAAGGATCAATGATCAATGAAGAATGAACGATGAAGAATGAACAAGGATTAATGGTCAATGACGAATGAACGATGAAGAATGAACAAGGATCAATGATCAATGAAGAATGAACGATGAAGAATGAACAAGGATCAATGATCAATGAAGAATGAACGATGAAGAATGAACAAGGAGTAATGGTCAATGACGACAGAACGATGAAGAATGAACAAGGATCAATGATCAATGACGAATGAACGATGAAGAATGAACAAGGATCAATGATCAATGAAAAATGAACGATGAAGAATGAACAAGGATCAATGATCAATGACGAATGAACGATGAAGAATGAACAAGGATCAATGATCAATGAAGAATGAACAAGGATCAATGATCAAAGAAGAATGAACGATGAAGAATGAACAAGGTTCAATGATTAATGAAGAATGAACGATGAAGAATGAACAAGGATTAATGGTCAATGACGAATGAACGATGAAGAATGAACAAGGATCAATGATCAATGAAGAATGAACGATGAAGAATGAACAAGGATCAATGATAAATGAAAAATGAACGATGAAGAATGAATAAGGATCAATGATCAATGACGAATGAACGATGAAGAATGAACAAGGATCAATGATCAATGAAGAATGAACGATGAAGAATGAACAAGGAGTAATGGTCAATGACGAATGAACGATGAAGAATGAACAAGGATCAATGATCAATGACGAATGAACGATGAAGAATGAACAAGGATCAATGATCAATGAAGAATGAACAATGAAGAATGAACAAGGATCAATGATCAAAGAAGAATGAACGATGAAGAATGAACAAGGATCAATGATCAATGAAGAATGAACGATGAAGAATGAACAAGGATCAATGATCAATGAAGAATGAACGATGAAGAATGAACAAGGAACAATGATCAATGAAGAATGATCGATGAAGAATGAACAAGGATTAATGGTCAATGAAGAATGAACGATGAAGAATGAACAAGGATCAATGGTCAATGAAGAATGAACAAGGATCAATGATCAATGACGAATGAACAAGGATCAATGATCAATGACGAATGAACGATGAAGAATGAACAAGGATCAATGATCAATGACGAATGAACGATGAAGAATGAACAAGGATCAATGATCAATGAAGAATGAACGATGAAGAATGAACAAGGAGTAATGGTCAATGACGAATGAGCGATGAAGAATGAACAAGGATCAATGATCAATGAAGAATGAACGATGAAGAATGAACAAGGAACAATGATCAATGAAGAATGATCGATGAAGAATGAACAAGGATTAATGGTCAATGAAGAATGAACGATGAAGAATGAACAAGGATCAATGGTCAATGAAGAATGAACGATGAAGAATGAACAAGGATCAATGATCAATGAAGAATGAACAAGGATCAATGATCAATGAAGAATGAACGATGAAGAATGAACAAGGAGTAATGGTCAATGACGAATGAACGATGAAGAATGAACAAGGATCAATGATCAATGACGAATGAACGATGAAGAATGAACAAGGATCAATGATCAATGACGAATGAACGATGAAGAATGAACAAGGATCAATGATCAAAGAAGAATGAACGATGAAGAATGAACAAGGATCAATGATCAAAGAAGAATGAACGATGAAGAATGAACAAGGATCAATGATCAATGAAGAATGAACGATGAAGAATGAACAAGGATCAATGATCAATGAAGAATGAACGATGAAGAATGAACAAGGAACAATGATCAATGAAGAATGATCGATGAAGAATGAACAAGGATTAATGGTCAATGAAGAATGAACGATGAAGAATGAACAAGGATCAATGGTCAATGAAGAATGAACAAGGATCAATGATCAATGACGAATGAACAAGGATCAATGATCAATGACGAATGAACGATGAAGAATGAACAAGGATCAATGATCAATGACGAATGAACGATGAAGAATGAACAAGGATCAATGATCAATGAAGAATGAACGATGAAGAATGAACAAGGAGTAATGGTCAATGACGAATGAGCGATGAAGAATGAACAAGGATCAATGATCAATGAAGAATGAACGATGAAGAATGAACAAGGATTAATGGTCAATGAAGAATGAACGATGAAGAATGAACAAGGATCAATGGTCAATGAAGAATGAACGATGAAGAATGAACAAGGATCAATGATCAATGAAGAATGAACAAGGATCAATGATCAAAGAAGAATGAACGATGAAGAATGAACAAGGATCAATGATCAATGAAGAATGAACGATGAAGAATGAACAAGGAGTAATGGTCAATGACGAATGAACGATGAAGAATGAACAAGGATCAATGATCAATGACGAATGAACGATGAAGAATGAACAAGGATCAATGATCAATGACGAATGAACGATGAAGAATGAACAAGGATCAATGATCAAAGAAGAATGAACGATGAAGAATGAACAAGGATCAATGATCAAAGAAGAATGAACGATGAAGAATGAACAAGGATCAATGATCAATGAAGAATGAACGATGAAGAATGAACAAGGAGTAATGGTCAATGACGACAGAACGATGAAGAATGAACAAGGATCAATGATCAATGACGAATGAACGATGAAGAATGAACAAGGATCAATGATCAATGAAGAATGAACGATGAAGAATGAACAAGGATCAATGATCAATGACGAATGAACGATGAAGAATGAACAAGGATCAATGATCAATGAAGAATGAACAAGGATCAATGATCAAAGAAGAATGAACGATGAAGAATGAACAAGGTTCAATGATTAATGAAGAATGAACGATGAAGAATGAACAAGGATTAATGGTCAATGACGAATGAACGATGAAGAATGAACAAGGATCAATGATCAATGAAGAATGAACGATGAAGAATGAACAAGGATCAATGATAAATGAAAAATGAACGATGAAGAATGAATAAGGATCAATGATCAATGACGAATGAACGATGAAGAATGAACAAGGATCAATGATCAATGAAGAATGAACGATGAAGAATGAACAAGGAGTAATGGTCAATGACGAATGAACGATGAAGAATGAACAAGGATCAATGATCAATGACGAATGAACGATGAAGAATGAACAAGGATCAATGATCAATGAAGAATGAACGATGAAGAATGAACAAGGATCAATGATCAAAGAAGAATGAACGATGAAGAATGAACAAGGATCAATGATCAATGAAGAATGAACGATGAAGAATGAACAAGGATCAATGATCAATGAAGAATGAACGATGAAGAATGAACAAGGAACAATGATCAATGAAGAATGATCGATGAAGAATGAACAAGGATTAATGGTCAATGAAGAATGAACGATGAAGAATGAACAAGGATCAATGGTCAATGAAGAATGAACAAGGATCAATGATCAATGACGAATGAACAAGGATCAATGATCAATGACGAATGAACGATGAAGAATGAACAAGGATCAATGATCAATGACGAATGAACGATGAAGAATGAACAAGGATCAATGATCAATGAAGAATGAACGATGAAGAATGAACAAGGAGTAATGGTCAATGACGAATGAGCGATGAAGAATGAACAAGGATCAATGATCAATGAAGAATGAACGATGAAGAATGAACAAGGAACAATGATCAATGAAGAATGATCGATGAAGAATGAACAAGGATTAATGGTCAATGAAGAATGAACGATGAAGAATGAACAAGGATCAATGGTCAATGAAGAATGAACGATGAAGAATGAACAAGGATCAATGATCAATGAAGAATGAACAAGGATCAATGATCAATGAAGAATGAACGATGAAGAATGAACAAGGAGTAATGGTCAATGACGAATGAACGATGAAGAATGAACAAGGATCAATGATCAATGACGAATGAACGATGAAGAATGAACAAGGATCAATGATCAATGACGAATGAACGATGAAGAATGAACAAGGATTAATGATCAAAGAAGAATGAACGATGAAGAATGAACAAGGATCAATGATCAAAGAAGAATGAACGATGAAGAATGAACAAGGATCAATGATCAATGAAGAATGAACGATGAAGAATGAACAAGGATCAATGATCAATGAAGAATGAACGATGAAGAATGAACAAGGAACAATGATCAATGAAGAATGATCGATGAAGAATGAACAAGGATTAATGGTCAATGAAGAATGAACGATGAAGAATGAACAAGGATCAATGGTCAATGAAGAATGAACAAGGATCAATGATCAATGACGAATGAACAAGGATCAATGATCAATGACGAATGAACGATGAAGAATGAACAAGGATCAATGATCAATGACGAATGAACGATGAAGAATGAACAAGGATCAATGATCAATGAAGAATGAACGATGAAGAATGAACAAGGAGTAATGGTCAATGACGAATGAGCGATGAAGAATGAACAAGGATCAATGATCAATGAAGAATGAACGATGAAGAATGAACAAGGATTAATGGTCAATGAAGAATGAACGATGAAGAATGAACAAGGATCAATGGTCAATGAAGAATGAACGATGAAGAATGAACAAGGATCAATGATCAATGAAGAATGAACAAGGATCAATGATCAAAGAAGAATGAACGATGAAGAATGAACAAGGATCAATGATCAATGAAGAATGAACGATGAAGAACGAACAAGGAGTAATGGTCAATGACGAATGAACGATGAAGAATGAACAAGGATCAATGATCAATGACGAATGAACGATGAAGAATGAACAAGGATCAATGATCAATGACGAATGAACGATGAAGAATGAACAAGGATCAATGATCAAAGAAGAATGAACGATGAAGAATGAACAAGGATCAATGATCAAAGAAGAATGAACGATGAAGAATGAACAAGGATCAATGATCAATGAAGAATGAACGATGAAGAATGAACAAGGAGTAATGGTCAATGACGACAGAACGATGAAGAATGAACAAGGATCAATGATCAATGACGAATGAACGATGAAGAATGAACAAGGATCAATGATCAATGAAGAATGAACGATGAAGAATGAACAAGGATCAATGATCAATGACGAATGAACGATGAAGAATGAACAAGGATCAATGATCAATGAAGAATGAACAAGGATCAATGATCAAAGAAGAATGAACGATGAAGAATGAACAAGGTTCAATGATTAATGAAGAATGAACGATGAAGAATGAACAAGGATTAATGGTCAATGACGAATGAACGATGAAGAATGAACAAGGATCAATGATCAATGAAGAATGAACGATGAAGAATGAACAAGGATCAATGATAAATGAAAAATGAACGATGAAGAATGAATAAGGATCAATGATCAATGACGAATGAACGATGAAGAATGAACAAGGATCAATGATCAATGAAGAATGAACGATGAAGAATGAACAAGGAGTAATGGTCAATGACGAATGAACGATGAAGAATGAACAAGGATCAATGATCAATGACGAATGAACGATGAAGAATGAACAAGGATCAATGATCAATGAAGAATGAACGATGAAGAATGAACAAGGATCAATGATCAAAGAAGAATGAACGATGAAGAATGAACAAGGATCAATGATCAATGAAGAATGAACGATGAAGAATGAACAAGGATCAATGATCAATGAAGAATGAACGATGAAGAATGAACAAGGAACAATGATCAATGAAGAATGATCGATGAATAATGAACAAGGATTAATGGTCAATGAAGAATGAACGATGAAGAATGAACAAGGATCAATGGTCAATGAAGAATGAACAAGGATCAATGATCAATGACGAATGAACAAGGATCAATGATCAATGACGAATGAACGATGAAGAATGAACAAGGATCAATGATCAATGACGAATGAACGATGAAGAATGAACAAGGATCAATGATCAATGAAGAATGAACGATGAAGAATGAACAAGGAGTAATGGTCAATGACGAATGAGCGATGAAGAATGAACAAGGATCAATGATCAATGAAGAATGAACGATGAAGAATGAACAAGGAACAATGATCAATGAAGAATGATCGATGAAGAATGAACAAGGATTAATGGTCAATGAAGAATGAACGATGAAGAATGAACAAGGATCAATGGTCAATGAAGAATGAACGATGAAGAATGAACAAGGATCAATGATCAATGAAGAATGAACAAGGATCAATGATCAATGAAGAATGAACGATGAAGAATGAACAAGGAGTAATGGTCAATGACGAATGAACGATGAAGAATGAACAAGGATCAATGATCAATGACGAATGAACGATGAAGAATGAACAAGGATCAATGATCAATGACGAATGAACGATGAAGAATGAACAAGGATCAATGATCAAAGAAGAATGAACGATGAAGAATGAACAAGGATCAATGATCAAAGAAGAATGAACGATGAAGAATGAACAAGGATCAATGATCAATGAAGAATGAACGATGAAGAATGAACAAGGATCAATGATCAATGAAGAATGAACGATGAAGAATGAACAAGGAACAATGATCAATGAAGAATGATCGATGAAGAATGAACAAGGATTAATGGTCAATGAAGAATGAACGATGAAGAATGAACAAGGATCAATGGTCAATGAAGAATGAACAAGGATCAATGATCAATGACGAATGAACAAGGATCAATGATCAATGACGAATGAACGATGAAGAATGAACAAGGATCAATGATCAATGACGAATGAACGATGAAGAATGAACAAGGATCAATGATCAATGAAGAATGAACGATGAAGAATGAACAAGGAGTAATGGTCAATGACGAATGAGCGATGAAGAATGAACAAGGATCAATGATCAATGAAGAATGAACGATGAAGAATGAACAAGGATTAATGGTCAATGAAGAATGAACGATGAAGAATGAACAAGGATCAATGGTCAATGA
The DNA here is from genome assembly GCF_026212465.1 of Amaranthus tricolor. Taxonomy (NCBI): domain Eukaryota; kingdom Viridiplantae; phylum Streptophyta; class Magnoliopsida; order Caryophyllales; family Amaranthaceae; genus Amaranthus; species Amaranthus tricolor. Next base: position 25,518,959 of record NC_080059.1, on the reverse strand, counting down.
AGAATGAACGATGAAGAATGAATAAGGATCAATGATCAATGAAGAATGAACAAGGATCAATGATCAAAGAAGAATGAACGATGAAGAATGAACAAGGATCAATGATCAATGAAGAATGAACGATGAAGAATGAACAAGGAGTAATGGTCAATGACGAATGAACGATGAAGAATGAACAAGGATCAATGATCAATGACGAATGAACGATGAAGAATGAACAAGGATCAATGATCAATGACGAATGAACGATGAAGAATGAACAAGGATCAATGATCAAAGAAGAATGAACGATGAAGAATGAACAAGGATCAATGATCAAAGAAGAATGAACGATGAAGAATGAACAAGGATCAATGATCAATGAAGAATGAACGATGAAGAATGAACAAGGATCAATGATCAATGAAGAATGAACGATGAAGAATGAACAAGGAACAATGATCAATGAAGAATGATCGATGAAGAATGAACAAGGATTAATGGTCAATGAAGAATGAACGATGAAGAATGAACAAGGATCAATGGTCAATGAAGAATGAACAAGGATCAATGATCAATGACGAATGAACAAGGATCAATGATCAATGACGAATGAACGATGAAGAATGAACAAGGATCAATGATCAATGACGAATGAACGATGAAGAATGAACAAGGATCAATGATCAATGAAGAATGAATGATGAAGAATGAACAAGGAGTAATGGTCAATGACGAATGAGCGATGAAGAATGAACAAGGATCAATGATCAATGAAGAATGAACGATGAAGAATGAACAAGGAACAATGATCAATGAAGAATGATCGATGAAGAATGAACAAGGATTAATGGTCAATGAAGAATGAACGATGAAGAATGAACAAGGATCAATGGTCAATGAAGAATGAACGATGAAGAATGAACAAGGATCAATGATCAATGAAGAATGAACAAGGATCAATGATCAAAGAAGAATGAACGATGAAGAATGAACAAGGATCAATGATCAATGAAGAATGAACGATGAAGAATGAACAAGGATTAATGGTCAATGACGAATGAACGATGAAGAATGAACAAGGATCAATGATCAATGACGAATGAACGATGAAGAATGAACAAGGATCAATGATCAATGAAGAATGAACAAGGATCAATGATCAATGACGAATGAACGATGAAGAATCAACAAGGATCAATGATCAATGAAGAATGAACAAGGATCAATGATCAAAGAAGAATGAACGATGAAGAATGAACAAGGTTCAATGATCAATGAAGAATGAACGATGAAGAATGAACAAGGATTAATGGTCAATGACGAATGAACGATGAAGAATGAACAAGGATCAATGATCAATGAAGAATGAACGATGAAGAATGAACAAGGATTAATGGTCAATGACGAATGAACGATGAAGAATGAACAAGGATCAATGATCAATGAAGAATGAACGATGAAGAATGAACAAGGATCAATGATAAATGAAAAATGAAAGATGAAGAATGAATAAGGATCAATGATCAATGACGAATGAACGATGAAGAATGAACAAGGATCAATGATCAATGAAGAATGAACGATGAAGAATGAACAAGGAGTAATGGTCAATGACGAATGAACGATGAAGAATGAACAAGGATCAATGATCAATGACGAATGAACGATGAAGAATGAACAAGGATCAATGATCAATGAAGAATGAACGATGAAGAATGAACAAGGATCAATGATCAATGAAGAATGAACGATGAAGAATGAACAAGGATCAATGATCAATGAAGAATGAACGATGAAGAATGAACAAGGAACAATGATCAATGAAGAATGATCGATGAAGAATGAACAAGGATTAATGGTCAATGAAGAATGAACGATGAAGAATGAACAAGGATCAATGGTCAATGAAGAATGAACGATGAAGAATGAACAAGGATCAATGATCAATGAAGAATGAACAAGGATCAATGATCAAAGAAGAATGAACGATGAAGAATGAACAAGGATCAATGATCAATGAAGAATGAACGATGAAGAATGAACAAGGAGTAATGGTCAATGACGAATGAACGATGAAGAATGAACAAGGATCAATGATCAATGACGAATGAACGATGAAGAATGAACAAGGATCAATGATCAATGAAGAATGAACGATGAAGAATGAACAAGGATCAATGATCAATGAAGAATGAACGATGAAGAATGAACAAGGATCAATGATCAATGAAGAATGAACGATGAAGAATGAACAAGGAACAATGATCAATGAAGAATGATCGATGAAGAATGAACAAGGATTAATGGTCAATGAAGAATGAACGATGAAGAATGAACAAGGATCAATGGTCAATGAAGAATGAACAAGGATCAATGATCAATGACGAATGAACAAGGATCAATGATCAATGACGAATGAACGATGAAGAATGAACAAGGATCAATGATCAATGACGAATGAACGATGAAGAATGAACAAGGATCAATGATCAATGAAGAATGAACGATGAAGAATGAACAAGGAGTAATGGTCAATGACGAATGAGCGATGAAGAATGAACAAGGATCAATGATCAATGAAGAATGAACGATGAAGAATGAACAAGGATTAATGGTCAATGAAGAATGAACGATGAAGAATGAACAAGGATCAATGGTCAATGAAGAATGAACGATGAAGAATGAATAAGGATCAATGATCAATGAAGAATGAACAAGGATCAATGATCAAAGAAGAATGAACGATGAAGAATGAACAAGGATCAATGATCAATGAAGAATGAACGATGAAGAATGAACAAGGAGTAATGGTCAATGACGAATGAACGATGAAGAATGAACAAGGATCAATGATCAATGACGAATGAACGATGAAGAATGAACAAGGATCAATGATCAATGACGAATGAACGATGAAGAATGAACAAGGATCAATGATCAAAGAAGAATGAACGATGAAGAATGAACAAGGATCAATGATCAAAGAAGAATGAACGATGAAGAATGAACAAGGATCAATGATCAATGAAGAATGAACGATGAAGAATGAACAAGGATCAATGATCAATGAAGAATGAACGATGAAGAATGAACAAGGAACAATGATCAATGAAGAATGATCGATGAAGAATGAACAAGGATTAATGGTCAATGAAGAATGAACGATGAAGAATGAACAAGGATCAATGGTCAATGAAGAATGAACAAGGATCAATGATCAATGACGAATGAACAAGGATCAATGATCAATGACGAATGAACGATGAAGAATGAACAAGGATCAATGATCAATGACGAATGAACGATGAAGAATGAACAAGGATCAATGATCAATGAAGAATGAATGATGAAGAATGAACAAGGAGTAATGGTCAATGACGAATGAGCGATGAAGAATGAACAAGGATCAATGATCAATGAAGAATGAACGATGAAGAATGAACAAGGAACAATGATCAATGAAGAATGATCGATGAAGAATGAACAAGGATTAATGGTCAATGAAGAATGAACGATGAAGAATGAACAAGGATCAATGGTCAATGAAGAATGAACGATGAAGAATGAACAAGGATCAATGATCAATGAAGAATGAACAAGGATCAATGATCAAAGAAGAATGAACGATGAAGAATGAACAAGGATCAATGATCAATGAAGAATGAACGATGAAGAATGAACAAGGATTAATGGTCAATGACGAATGAACGATGAAGAATGAACAAGGATCAATGATCAATGACGAATGAACGATGAAGAATGAACAAGGATCAATGATCAATGAAGAATGAACAAGGATCAATGATCAATGACGAATGAACGATGAAGAATCAACAAGGATCAATGATCAATGAAGAATGAACAAGGATCAATGATCAAAGAAGAATGAACGATGAAGAATGAACAAGGTTCAATGATCAATGAAGAATGAACGATGAAGAATGAACAAGGATTAATGGTCAATGACGAATGAACGATGAAGAATGAACAAGGATCAATGATCAATGAAGAATGAACGATGAAGAATGAACAAGGATTAATGGTCAATGACGAATGAACGATGAAGAATGAACAAGGATCAATGATCAATGAAGAATGAACGATGAAGAATGAACAAGGATCAATGATAAATGAAAAATGAAAGATGAAGAATGAATAAGGATCAATGATCAATGACGAATGAACGATGAAGAATGAACAAGGATCAATGATCAATGAAGAATGAACGATGAAGAATGAACAAGGAGTAATGGTCAATGACGAATGAACGATGAAGAATGAACAAGGATCAATGATCAATGACGAATGAACGATGAAGAATGAACAAGGATCAATGATCAATGAAGAATGAACGATGAAGAATGAACAAGGATCAATGATCAATGAAGAATGAACGATGAAGAATGAACAAGGATCAATGATCAATGAAGAATGAACGATGAAGAATGAACAAGGAACAATGATCAATGAAGAATGATCGATGAAGAATGAACAAGGATTAATGGTCAATGAAGAATGAACGATGAAGAATGAACAAGGATCAATGGTCAATGAAGAATGAACGATGAAGAATGAACAAGGATCAATGATCAATGAAGAATGAACAAGGATCAATGATCAAAGAAGAATGAACGATGAAGAATGAACAAGGATCAATGATCAATGAAGAATGAACGATGAAGAATGAACAAGGAGTAATGGTCAATGACGAATGAACGATGAAGAATGAACAAGGATCAATGATCAATGACGAATGAACGATGAAGAATGAACAAGGATCAATGATCAATGAAGAATGAACGATGAAGAATGAACAAGGATCAATGATCAATGACGAATGAACGATGAAGAATGAACAAGGATCAATGATTAATGAAGAATGAACAAGGATCAATGATCAAAGAAGAATGAACGATGAAGAATGAACAAGGTTCAATGATCAATGAAGAATGAACGATGAAGAATGAACAAGGATTAATGGTCAATGACGAATGAACGATGAAGAATGAACAAGGATCAATGATCAATGAAGAATGAACGATGAAGAATGAACAAGGATTAATGGTCAATGACGAATGAACGATGAAGAATGAACAAGGATCAATGATCAATGAAGAATGAACGATGAAGAATGAACAAGGATCAATGATAAATGAAAAATGAACGATGAAGAATGAACAAGGATCAATGATCAATGAAGAATGAGCGATGAAGAATGAACAAGGAACAATGATCAATGAAGAATGAACAAGGATTAATGGTCAATGAAGAATGAACGATGAAGAATGAACAAGGATCAATGGTCAATGAAGAATGAACGATGAAGAATGAACAAGGATCAATGATCAATGAAGAATGAACAAGGATCAATGATCAAAGAAGAATGAACGATGAAGAATGAACAAGGATCAATGATCAATGAAGAATGAACGATGAAGAATGAACAAGGAGTAATGGTCAATGACGACAGAACGATGAAGAATGAACAAGGATCAATGATCAATGACGAATGAACGATGAAGAATGAACAAGGATCAATGATCAATGAAGAATGAACGATGAAGAATGAACAAGGATCAATGATCAATGACGAATGAACGATGAAGAATGAACAAGGATCAATGATCAATGAAGAATGAACAAGGATCAATGATCAAAGAAGAATGAACGATGAAGAATGAACAAGGTTCAATGATTAATGAAGAATGAACGATGAAGAATGAACAAGGATTAATGGTCAATGACGAATGAACGATGAAGAATGAACAAGGATCAATGATCAATGAAGAATGAACGATGAAGAATGAACAAGGATCAATGATAAATGAAAAATGAACGATGAAGAATGAATAAGGATCAATGATCAATGACGAATGAACGATGAAGAATGAACAAGGATCAATGATCAATGAAGAATGAACGATGAAGAATGAACAAGGAGTAATGGTCAATGACGAATGAACGATGAAGAATGAACAAGGATCAATGATCAATGACGAATGAACGATGAAGAATGAACAAGGATCAATGATCAATGAAGAATGAACGATGAAGAATGAACAAGGATCAATGATCAAAGAAGAATGAACGATGAAGAATGAACAAGGATCAATGATCAATGAAGAATGAACGATGAAGAATGAACAAGGATCAATGATCAATGAAGAATGAACGATGAAGAATGAACAAGGAACAATGATCAATGAAGAATGATCGATGAATAATGAACAAGGATTAATGGTCAATGAAGAATGAACGATGAAGAATGAACAAGGATCAATGGTCAATGAAGAATGAACAAGGATCAATGATCAATGACGAATGAACAAGGATCAATGATCAATGACGAATGAACGATGAAGAATGAACAAGGATCAATGATCAATGACGAATGAACGATGAAGAATGAACAAGGATCAATGATCAATGAAGAATGAACGATGAAGAATGAACAAGGAGTAATGGTCAATGACGAATGAGCGATGAAGAATGAACAAGGATCAATGATCAATGAAGAATGAACGATGAAGAATGAACAAGGAACAATGATCAATGAAGAATGATCGATGAAGAATGAACAAGGATTAATGGTCAATGAAGAATGAACGATGAAGAATGAACAAGGATCAATGGTCAATGAAGAATGAACGATGAAGAATGAACAAGGATCAATGATCAATGAAGAATGAACAAGGATCAATGATCAATGAAGAATGAACGATGAAGAATGAACAAGGAGTAATGGTCAATGACGAATGAACGATGAAGAATGAACAAGGATCAATGATCAATGACGAATGAACGATGAAGAATGAACAAGGATCAATGATCAATGACGAATGAACGATGAAGAATGAACAAGGATCAATGATCAAAGAAGAATGAACGATGAAGAATGAACAAGGATCAATGATCAAAGAAGAATGAACGATGAAGAATGAACAAGGATCAATGATCAATGAAGAATGAACGATGAAGAATGAACAAGGATCAATGATCAATGAAGAATGAACGATGAAGAATGAACAAGGAACAATGATCAATGAAGAATGATCGATGAAGAATGAACAAGGATTAATGGTCAATGAAGAATGAACGATGAAGAATGAACAAGGATCAATGGTCAATGAAGAATGAACAAGGATCAATGATCAATGACGAATGAACAAGGATCAATGATCAATGACGAATGAACGATGAAGAATGAACAAGGATCAATGATCAATGACGAATGAACGATGAAGAATGAACAAGGATCAATGATCAATGAAGAATGAACGATGAAGAATGAACAAGGAGTAATGGTCAATGACGAATGAGCGATGAAGAATGAACAAGGATCAATGATCAATGAAGAATGAACGATGAAGAATGAACAAGGATTAATGGTCAATGAAGAATGAACGATGAAGAATGAACAAGGATCAATGGTCAATGAAGAATGAACGATGAAGAATGAACAAGGATCAATGATCAATGAAGAATGAACAAGGATCAATGATCAAAGAAGAATGAACGATGAAGAATGAACAAGGATCAATGATCAATGAAGAATGAACGATGAAGAATGAACAAGGAGTAATGGTCAATGACGAATGAACGATGAAGAATGAACAAGGATCAATGATCAATGACGAATGAACGATGAAGAATGAACAAGGATCAATGATCAATGACGAATGAACGATGAAGAATGAACAAGGATCAATGATCAAAGAAGAATGAACGATGAAGAATGAACAAGGATCAATGATCAAAGAAGAATGAACGATGAAGAATGAACAAGGATCAATGATCAATGAAGAATGAACGATGAAGAATGAACAAGGATCAATGATCAATGAAGAATGAACGATGAAGAATGAACAAGGAACAATGATCAATGAAGAATGATCGATGAAGAATGAACAAGGATTAATGGTCAATGAAGAATGAACGATGAAGAATGAACAAGGATCAATGGTCAATGAAGAATGAACAAGGATCAATGATCAATGACGAATGAACAAGGATCAATGATCAATGACGAATGAACGATGAAGAATGAACAAGGATCAATGATCAATGACGAATGAACGATGAAGAATGAACAAGGATCAATGATCAATGAAGAATGAATGATGAAGAATGAACAAGGAGTAATGGTCAATGACGAATGAGCGATGAAGAATGAACAAGGATCAATGATCAATGAAGAATGAACGATGAAGAATGAACAAGGAACAATGATCAATGAAGAATGATCGATGAAGAATGAACAAGGATTAATGGTCAATGAAGAATGAACGATGAAGAATGAACAAGGATCAATTGTCAATGAAGAATGAACGATGAAGAATGAACAAGGATCAATGATCAATGAAGAATGAACAAGGATCAATGATCAAAGAAGAATGAACGATGAAGAATGAACAAGGATCAATGATCAATGAAGAATGAACGATGAAGAATGAACAAGGATTAATGGTCAATGACGAATGAACGATGAAGAATGAACAAGGATCAATGATCAATGACGAATGAACGATGAAGAATGAACAAGGATCAATGATCAATGAAGAATGAACAAGGATCAATGATCAATGACGAATGAACGATGAAGTATCAACAAGGATCAATGATCAATGAAGAATGAACAAGGATCAATGATCAAAGAAGAATGAACGATGAAGAATGAACAAGGTTCAATGATCAATGAAGAATGAACGATGAAGAATGAACAAGGATTAATGGTCAATGACGAATGAACGATGAAGAATGAACAAGGATCAATGATCAATGAAGAATGAACGATGAAGAATGAACAAGGATTAATGGTCAATGACGAATGAACGATGAAGAATGAACAAGGATCAATGATCAATGAAGAATGAACGATGAAGAATGAACAAGGATCAATGATAAATGAAAAATGAAAGATGAAGAATGAATAAGGATCAATGATCAATGACGAATGAACGATGAAGAATGAACAAGGATCAATGATCAATGAAGAATGAACGATGAAGAATGAACAAGGAGTAATGGTCAATGACGAATGAACGATGAAGAATGAACAAGGATCAATGATCAATGACGAATGAACGATGAAGAATGAACAAGGATCAATGATCAATGAAGAATGAACGATGAAGAATGAACAAGGATCAATGATCAATGAAGAATGAACGATGAAGAATGAACAAGGATCAATGATCAATGAAGAATGAACGATGAAGAATGAACAAGGAACAATGATCAATGAAGAATGATCGATGAAGAATGAACAAGGATTAATGGTCAATGAAGAATGAACGATGAAGAATGAACAAGGATCAATGGTCAATGAAGAATGAACGATGAAGAATGAACAAGGATCAATGATCAATGAAGAATGAACAAGGATCAATGATCAAAGAAGAATGAACGATGAAGAATGAACAAGGATCAATGATCAATGAAGAATGAACGATGAAGAATGAACAAGGAGTAATGGTCAATGACGAATGAACGATGAAGAATGAACAAGGATCAATGATCAATGACGAATGAACGATGAAGAATGAACAAGGATCAATGATCAATGAAGAATGAACGATGAAGAATGAACAAGGATCAATGATCAATGACGAATGAACGATGAAGAATGAACAAGGATCAATGATTAATGAAGATTGAACAAGGATCAATGATCAAAGAAGAATGAACGATGAAGAATGAACAAGGTTCAATGATCAATGAAGAATGAACGATGAAGAATGAACAAGGATTAATGGTCAATGACGAATGAACGATGAAGAATGAACAAGGATCAATGATCAATGAAGAATGAACGATGAAGAATGAACAAGGATTAATGGTCAATGACGAATGAACGATGAAGAATGAACAAGGATCAATGATCAATGAAGAATGAACGATGAAGAATGAACAAGGATCAATGATAAATGAAAAATGAACGATGAAGAATGAACAAGGATCAATGATCAATGAAGAATGAGCGATGAAGAATGAACAAGGAACAATGATCAATGAAGAATGAACAAGGATTAATGGTCAATGAAGAATGAACGATGAAGAATGAACAAGGATCAATGGTCAATGAAGAATGAACGATGAAGAATGAACAAGGATCAATGATCAATGAAGAATGAACAAGGATCAATGATCAAAGAAGAATGAACGATGAAGAATGAACAAGGATCAATGATCAATGAAGAATGAACGATGAAGAATGAACAAGGAGTAATGGTCAATGACGACAGAACGATGAAGAATGAACAAGGATCAATGATCAATGACGAATGAACGATGAAGAATGAACAAGGATCAATGATCAATGAAGAATGAACGATGAAGAATGAACAAGGATCAATGATCAATGACGAATGAACGATGAAGAATGAACAAGGATCAATGATCAATGAAGAATGAACAAGGATCAATGATCAAAGAAGAATGAACGATGAAGAATGAACAAGGTTCAATGATCAATGAAGAATGAACGATGAAGAATGAACAAGGATTAATGGTCAATGACGAATGAACGATGAAGAATGAACAAGGATCAATGATCAATGAAGAATGAACGATGAAGAATGAACAAGGATTAATGGTCAATGACGAATGAACGATGAAGAATGAACAAGGATCAATGATCAATGAAGAATGAACGATGAAGAATGAACAAGGATCAATGATAAATGAAAAATGAAAGATGAAGAATGAATAAGGATCAATGATCAATGACGAATGAACGATGAAGAATGAACAAGGATCAATGATCAATGAAGAATGAACGATGAAGAATGAACAAGGAGTAATGGTCAATGACGAATGAACGATGAAGAATGAACAAGGATCAATGATCAATGACGAATGAACGATGAAGAATGAACAAGGATCAATGATCAATGAAGAATGAACGATGAAGAATGAACAAGGATCAATGATCAATGAAGAATGAACGATGAAGAATGAACAAGGATCAATGATCAATGAAGAATGAACGATGAAGAATGAACAAGGAACAATGATCAATGAAGAATGATCGATGAAGAATGAACAAGGATTAATGGTCAATGAAGAATGAACGATGAAGAATGAACAAGGATCAATGGTCAATGAAGAATGAACGATGAAGAATGAACAAGGATCAATGATCAATGAAGAATGAACAAGGATCAATGATCAAAGAAGAATGAACGATGAAGAATGAACAAGGATCAATGATCAATGAAGAATGAACGATGAAGAATGAACAAGGAGTAATGGTCAATGACGAATGAACGATGAAGAATGAACAAGGATCAATGATCAATGACGAATGAACGATGAAGAATGAACAAGGATCAATGATCAATGAAGAATGAACGATGAAGAATGAACAAGGATCAATGATCAATGACGAATGAACGATGAAGAATGAACAAGGATCAATGATTAATGAAGAATGAACAAGGATCAATGATCAAAGAAGAATGAACGATGAAGAATGAACAAGGTTCAATGATCAATGAAGAATGAACGATGAAGAATGAACAAGGATTAATGGTCAATGACGAATGAACGATGAAGAATGAACAAGGATCAATGATCAATGAAGAATGAACGATGAAGAATGAACAAGGATTAATGGTCAATGACGAATGAACGATGAAGAATGAACAAGGATCAATGATCAATGAAGAATGAACGATGAAGAATGAACAAGGATCAATGATAAATGAAAAATGAACGATGAAGAATGAACAAGGATCAATGATCAATGAAGAATGAGCGATGAAGAATGAACAAGGAACAATGATCAATGAAGAATGAACAAGGATTAATGGTCAATGAAGAATGAACGATGAAGAATGAACAAGGATCAATGGTCAATGAAGAATGAACGATGATGAATGAACAAGGATCAATGATCAATGAAGAATGAACAAGGATCAATGATCAAAGAAGAATGAACGATGAAGAATGAACAAGGATCAATGATCAATGAAGAATGAACGATGAAGAATGAACAAGGAGTAATGGTCAATGACGACAGAACGATGAAGAATGAACAAGGATCAATGATCAATGACGAATGAACGATGAAGAATGAACAAGGATCAATGATCAATGAAGAATGAACGATGAAGAATGAACAAGGATCAATGATCAATGACGAATGAACGATGAAGAATGAACAAGGATCAATGATCAATGAAGAATGAACAAGGATCAATGATCAAAGAAGAATGAACGATGAAGAATGAACAAGGTTCAATGATCAATGAAGAATGAACGATGAAGAATGAACAAGGATTAATGGTCAATGACGAATGAACGATGAAGAATGAACAAGGATCAATGATCAATGAAGAATGAACGATGAAGAATGAACAAGGATTAATGGTCAATGACGAATGAACGATGAAGAATGAACAAGGATCAATGATCAATGAAGAATGAACGATGAAGAATGAACAAGGATCAATGATAAATGAAAAATGAAAGATGAAGAATGAATAAGGATCAATGATCAATGACGAATGAACGATGAAGAATGAACAAGGATCAATGATCAATGAAGAATGAACGATGAAGAATGAACAAGGAGTAATGGTCATTGACGAATGAACGATGAAGAATGAACAAGGATCAATGATCAATGACGAATGAACGATGAAGAATGAACAAGGATCAATGATCAATGAAGAATGAACGATGAAGAATGAACAAGGATCAATGATCAATGAAGAATGAACGATGAAGAATGAACAAGGATCAATGATCAATGAAGAATGAACGATGAAGAATGAACAAGGAACAATGATCAATGAAGAATGATCGATGAAGAATGAACAAGGATTAATGGTCAATGAAGAATGAACGATGAAGAATGAACAAGGATCAATGGTCAATGAAGAATGAACGATGAAGAATGAACAAGGATCAATGATCAATGAAGAATGAACAAGGATCAATGATCAAAGAAGAATGAACGATGAAGAATGAACAAGGATCAATGATCAATGAAGAATGAACGATGAAGAATGAACAAGGAGTAATGGTCAATGACGAATGAACGATGAAGAATGAACAAGGATCAATGATCAATGACGAATGAACGATGAAGAATGAACAAGGATCAATGATCAATGAAGAATGAACGATGAAGAATGAACAAGGATCAATGATCAATGACGAATGAACGATGAAGAATGAACAAGGATCAATGATTAATGAAGAATGAACAAGGATCAATGATCAAAGAAGAATGAACGATGAAGAATGAACAAGGTTCAATGATCAATGAAGAATGAACGATGAAGAATGAACAAGGATTAATGGTCAATGACGAATGAACGATGAAGAATGAACAAGGATCAATGATCAATGAAGAATGAACGATGAAGAATGAACAAGGATTAATGGTCAATGACGAATGAACGATGAAGAATGAACAAGGATCAATGATCAATGAAGAATGAACGATGAAGAATGAACAAGGATCAATGATAAATGAAAAATGAACGATGAAGAATGAACAAGGATCAATGATCAATGAAGAATGAGCGATGAAGAATGAACAAGGAACAATGATCAATGAAGAATGAACAAGGATTAATGGTCAATGAAGAATGAACGATGAAGAATGAACAAGGATCAATGGTCAATGAAGAATGAACGATGAAGAATGAACAAGGATCAATGATCAATGAAGAATGAACAAGGATCAATGATCAAAGAAGAATGAACGATGAAGAATGAACAAGGATCAATGATCAATGAAGAATGAACGATGAAGAATGAACAAGGAGTAATGGTCAATGACGACAGAACGATGAAGAATGAACAAGGATCAATGATCAATGACGAATGAACGATGAAGAATGAACAAGGATCAATGATCAATGAAGAATGAACGATGAAGAATGAACAAGGATCAATGATCAATGACGAATGAACGATGAAGAATGAACAAGGATCAATGATCAATGAAGAATGAACAAGGATCAATGATCAAAGAAGAATGAACGATGAAGAATGAACAAGGTTCAATGATCAATGAAGAATGAACGATGAAGAATGAACAAGGATTAATGGTCAATGACGAATGAACGATGAAGAATGAACAAGGATCAATGATCAATGAAGAATGAACGATGAAGAATGAACAAGGATTAATGGTCAATGACGAATGAACGATGAAGAATGAACAAGGATCAATGATCAATGAAGAATGAACGATGAAGAATGAACAAGGATCAATGATAAATGAAAAATGAAAGATGAAGAATGAATAAGGATCAATGATCAATGACGAATGAACGATGAAGAATGAACAAGGATCAATGATCAATGAAGAATGAACGATGAAGAATGAACAAGGAGTAATGGTCAATGACGAATGAACGATGAAGAATGAACAAGGATCAATGATCAATGACGAATGAACGATGAAGAATGAACAAGGATCAATGATCAATGAAGAATGAACGATGAAGAATGAACAAGGATCAATGATCAATGAAGAATGAACGATGAAGAATGAACAAGGATCAATGATCAATGAAGAATGAACGATGAAGAATGAACAAGGAACAATGATCAATGAAGAATGATCGATGAAGAATGAACAAGGATTAATGGTCAATGAAGAATGAACGATGAAGAATGAACAAGGATCAATGGTCAATGAAGAATGAACGATGAAGAATGAACAAGGATCAATGATCAATGAAGAATGAACAAGGATCAATGATCAAAGAAGAATGAACGATGAAGAATGAACAAGGATCAATGATCAATGAAGAATGAACGATGAAGAATGAACAAGGAGTAATGGTCAATGACGAATGAACGATGAAGAATGAACAAGGATCAATGATCAATGACGAATGAACGATGAAGAATGAACAAGGATCAATGATCAATGAAGAATGAACGATGAAGAATGAACAAGGATCAATGATCAATGACGAATGAACGATGAAGAATGAACAAGGATCAATGATTAATGAAGAATGAACAAGGATCAATGATCAAAGAAGAATGAACGATGAAGAATGAACAAGGTTCAATGATCAATGAAGAATGAACGATGAAGAATGAACAAGGATTAATGGTCAATGACGAATGAACGATGAAGAATGAACAAGGATCAATGATCAATGAAGAATGAACGATGAAGAATGAACAAGGATTAATGGTCAATGACGAATGAACGATGAAGAATGAACAAGGATCAATGATCAATGAAGAATGAACGATGAAGAATGAACAAGGATCAATGATAAATGAAAAATGAACGATGAAGAATGAACAAGGATCAATGATCAATGAAGAATGAGCGATGAAGAATGAACAAGGAACAATGATCAATGAAGAATGAACAAGGATTAATGGTCAATGAAGAATGAACGATGAAGAATGAACAAGGATCAATGGTCAATGAAGAATGAACGATGAAGAATGAACAAGGATCAATGATCAATGAAGAATGAACAAGGATCAATGATCAAAGAAGAATGAACGATGAAGAATGAACAAGGATCAATGATCAATGAAGAATGAACGATGAAGAATGAACAAGGAGTAATGGTCAATGACGACAGAACGATGAAGAATGAACAAGGATCAATGATCAATGACGAATGAACGATGAAGAATGAACAAGGATCAATGATCAATGAAGAATGAACGATGAAGAATGAACAAGGATCAATGATCAATGACGAATGAACGATGAAGAATGAACAAGGATCAATGATCAATGAAGAATGAACAAGGATCAATGATCAAAGAAGAATGAACGATGAAGAATGAACAAGGTTCAATGATCAATGAAGAATGAACGATGAAGAATGAACAAGGATTAATGGTCAATGACGAATGAACGATGAAGAATGAACAAGGATCAATGATCAATGAAGAATGAACGATGAAGAATGAACAAGGATTAATGGTCAATGACGAATGAACGATGAAGAATGAACAAGGATCAATGATCAATGAAGAATGAACGATGAAGAATGAACAAGGATCAATGATAAATGAAAAATGAAAGATGAAGAATGAATAAGGATCAATGATCAATGACGAATGAACGATGAAGAATGAACAAGGATCAATGATCAATGAAGAATGAACGATGAAGAATGAACAAGGAGTAATGGTCAATGACGAATGAACGATGAAGAATGAACAAGGATCAATGATCAATGACGAATGAACGATGAAGAATGAACAAGGATCAATGATCAATGAAGAATGAACGATGAAGAATGAACAAGGATCAATGATCAATGAAGAATGAACGATGAAGAATGAACAAGGATCAATGATCAATGAAGAATGAACGATGAAGAATGAACAAGGAACAATGATCAATGAAGAATGATCGATGAAGAATGAACAAGGATTAATGGTCAATGAAGAATGAACGATGAAGAATGAACAAGGATCAATGGTCAATGAAGAATGAACGATGAAGAATGAACAAGGATCAATGATCAATGAAGAATGAACAAGGATCAATGATCAAAGAAGAATGAACGATGAAGAATGAACAAGGATCAATGATCAATGAAGAATGAACGATGAAGAATGAACAAGGAGTAATGGTCAATGACGAATGAACGATGAAGAATGAACAAGGATCAATGATCAATGACGAATGAACGATGAAGAATGAACAAGGATCAATGATCAATGAAGAATGAACGATGAAGAATGAACAAGGATCAATGATCAATGACGAATGAACGATGAAGAATGAACAAGGATCAATGATTAATGAAGAATGAACAAGGATCAATGATCAAAGAAGAATGAACGATGAAGAATGAACAAGGTTCAATGATCAATGAAGAATGAACGATGAAGAATGAACAAGGATTAATGGTCAATGACGAATGAACGATGAAGAATGAACAAGGATCAATGATCAATGAAGAATGAACGATGAAGAATGAACAAGGATTAATGGTCAATGACGAATGAACGATGAAGAATGAACAAGGATCAATGATCAATGAAGAATGAACGATGAAGAATGAACAAGGATCAATGATAAATGAAAAATGAACGATGAAGAATGAACAAGGATCAATGATCAATGAAGAATGAGCGATGAAGAATGAACAAGGAACAATGATCAATGAAGAATGAACAAGGATTAATGGTCAATGAAGAATGAACGATGAAGAATGAACAAGGATCAATGGTCAATGAAGAATGAACGATGAAGAATGAACAAGGATCAATGATCAATGAAGAATGAACAAGGATCAATGATCAAAGAAGAATGAACGATGAAGAATGAACAAGGATCAATGATCAATGAAGAATGAACGATGAAGAATGAACAAGGAGTAATGGTCAATGACGACAGAACGATGAAGAATGAACAAGGATCAATGATCAATGACGAATGAACGATGAAGAATGAACAAGGATCAATGATCAATGAAGAATGAACGATGAAGAATGAACAAGGATCAATGATCAATGACGAATGAACGATGAAGAATGAACAAGGATCAATGATCAATGAAGAATGAACAAGGATCAATGATCAAAGAAGAATGAACGATGAAGAATGAACAAGGTTCAATGATTAATGAAGAATGAACGATGAAGAATGAACAAGGATTAATGGTCAATGACGAATGAACGATGAAGAATGAACAAGGATCAATGATCAATGAAGAATGAACGATGAAGAATGAACAAGGATCAATGATAAATGAAAAATGAACGATGAAGAATGAATAAGGATCAATGATCAATGACGAATGAACGATGAAGAATGAACAAGGATCAATGATCAATGAAGAATGAACGATGAAGAATGAACAAGGAGTAATGGTCAATGACGAATGAACGATGAAGAATGAACAAGGATCAATGATCAATGACGAATGAACGATGAAGAATGAACAAGGATTAATGGTCAATGACGAATGAACGATGAAGAATGAACAAGGATCAATGATCAATGAAGAATGAACGATGAAGAATGAACAAGGATCAATGATAAATGAAAAATGAACGATGAAGAATGAATAAGGATCAATGATCAATGACGAATGAACGATGAAGAATGAACAAGGATCAATGATCAATGAAGAATGAACAAGGATCAATGATCAAAGAAGAATGAAGGATGAAGAATGAACAAGGATCAATGATCAATGAAGAATGAACGATGAAGAATGAACAAGGAGTAATGGTCAATGACGACAGAACGATGAAGAATGAACAAGGATCAATGATCAATGACGAATGAACGATGAAGAATGAACAAGGATCAATGATCAATGAAGAATGAACGATGAAGAATGAACAAGGATCAATGATCAATGACGAATGAACGATGAAGAATGAACAAGGATCAATGATCAATGAAGAATGAACAAGGATCAATGATCAAAGAAGAATGAACGATGAAGAATGAACAAGGTTCAATGATCAATGAAGAATGAACGATGAAGAATGAACAAGGATTAATGGTCAATGACGAATGAACGATGAAGAATGAACAAGGATCAATGATCAATGAAGAATGAACGATGAAGAATGAACAAGGATTAATGGTCAATGACGAATGAACGATGAAGAATGAACAAGGATCAATGATCAATGAAGAATGAACGATGAAGAATGAACAAGGATCAATGATAAATGAAAAACGAAAGATGAAGAATGAATAAGGATCAATGATCAATGACGAATGAACGATGAAGAATGAACAAGGATCAATGATCAATGAAGAATGAACGATGAAGAATGAACAAGGAGTAATGGTCAATGACGAATGAACGATGAAGAATGAACAAGGATCAATGATCAATGACGAATGAACGATGAAGAATGAACAAGGATCAATGATCAATGAAGAATGAACGATGAAGAATGAACAAGGATCAATGATCAATGAAGAATGAACGATGAAGAATGAACAAGGATCAATGATCAATGAAGAATGAACGATGAAGAATGAACAAGGAACAATGATCAATGAAGAATGATCGATGAAGAATGAACAAGGATTAATGGTCAATGAAGAATGAACGATGAAGAATGAACAAGGATCAATGGTCAATGAAGAATGAACGATGAAGAATGAACAAGGATCAATGATCAATGACGAATGAACGATGAAGAATGAACAAGGATCAATGATTAATGAAGAATGAACAAGGATCAATGATCAAAGAAGAATGAACGATGAAGAATGAACAAGGTTCAATGATCAATGAAGAATGAACGATGAAGAATGAACAAGGATTAATGGTCAATGACGAATGAACGATGAAGAATGAACAAGGATCAATGATCAATGAAGAATGAACGATGAAGAATGAACAAGGATTAATGGTCAATGACGAATGAGCGATGAAGAATGAACAAGGATCAATGATCAATGAAGAATGAACGATGAAGAATGAACAAGGAACAATGATCAATGAAGAATGATCGATGAAGAATGAACAAGGATTAATGGTCAATGAAGAATGAACGATGAAGAATGAACAAGGATCAATGGTCAATGAAGAATGAACGATGAAGAATGAACAAGGATCAATGATCAATGAAGAATGAACAAGGATCAATGATCAATGAAGAATGAACGATGAAGAATGAACAAGGAGTAATTGTCAATGACGAATGAACGATGAAGAATGAACAAGGATCAATGATCAATGACGAATGAACGATGAAGAATGAACAAGGATCAATGATCAATGAAGAATGAACGATGAAGAATGAACAAGGATCAATGATCAAAGAAGAATGAACGATGAAGAATGAACAAGGATCAATGATCAATGAAGAATGAACAAGGATCAATGATCAATGAAGAATGAACAAGGATCAATGATCAATGAAGAATGAACGATGAAGAATGAACAAGGAGTAATGGTCAATGACGAATGAACGATGAAGAATGAACAAGGATCAATGATCAATGACGAATGAACGATGAAGAATGAACAAGGATCAATGATCAATGAAGAATGAACGATGAAGAATGAACAAGGATCAATGATCAAAGAAGAATGAACGATGAAGAATGAACAAGGATCAATGATCAATGAAGAATGAACGATGAAGAATGAACAAGGATCAATGATCAATGAAGAATGAACGATGAAGAATGAACAAGGAACAATGATCAATGAAGAATGATCGATGAAGAATGAACAAGGATTAATGGTCAATGAAGAATGAACGATGAAGAATGAACAAGGATCAATGATCAATGACGAATGAACGATGAAGAATGAACAAGGATCAATGATCAATGAAGAATGAACAAGGATCAATGATCAAAGAAGAATGAACGATGAAGAATGAACAAGGTTCAATGATTAATGAAGAATGAACGATGAAGAATGAACAAGGATTAATGGTCAATGACGAATGAACGATGAAGAATGAACAAGGAACAATGATCAATGAAGAATGATCGATGAAGAATGAACAAGGATTAATGGTCAATGAAGAATGAACGATGAAGAATGAACAAGGATTAATGGTCAATGACGAATGAACGATGAAGAATGAACAAGGAACAATGATCAATGAAGAATGATCGATGAAGAATGAACAAGGATCAATGATCAATGAAGAATGAACAAGGATCAATGATCAAAGAAGAATGAACGATGAAGAATGAACAAGGTTCAATGATCAATGAAGAATGAACGATGAAGAATGAACAAGGATTAATGGTCAATGACGAATGAACGATGAAGAATGAACAAGGATCAATGATCAATGAAGAATGAACGATGAAGAATGAACAAGGATTAATGGTCAATGACGAATGAACGATGAAGAATGAACAAGGATCAATGATCAATGAAGAATGAACGATGAAGAATGAACAAGGATCAATGATAATTGAAAAACGAAAGATGAAGAATGAATAAGGATCAATGATCAATGACGAATGAACGATGAAGAATGAACAAGGATCAATGATCAATGAAGAATGAACGATGAAGAATGAACAAGGAGTAATGGTCAATGACGAATGAACGATGAAGAATGAACAAGGATCAATGATCAATGACGAATGAACGATGAAGAATGAACAAGGATCAATGATCAATGAAGAATGAACGATGAAGAATGAACAAGGATCAATGATCAATGAAGAATGAACGATGAAGAATGAACAAGGATCAATGATCAATGAAGAATGAACGATGAAGAATGAACAAGGAACAATGATCAATGAAGAATGATCGATGAAGAATGAACAAGGATTAATGGTCAATGAAGAATGAACGATGAAGAATGAACAAGGATCAATGGTCAATGAAGAATGAACGATGAAGAATGAACAAGGATCAATGATCAATGACGAATGAACGATGAAGAATGAACAAGGATCAATGATTAATGAAGAATGAACAAGGATCAATGATCAAAGAAGAATGAACGATGAAGAATGAACAAGGTTCAATGATCAATGAAGAATGAACGATGAAGAATGAACAAGGATTAATGGTCAATGACGAATGAACGATGAAGAATGAACAAGGATCAATGATCAATGAAGAATGAACGATGAAGAATGAACAAGGATTAATGGTCAATGACGAATGAGCGATGAAGAATGAACAAGGATCAATGATCAATGAAGAATGAACGATGAAGAATGAACAAGGAACAATGATCAATGAAGAATGATCGATGAAGAATGAACAAGGATTAATGGTCAATGAAGAATGAACGATGAAGAATGAACAAGGATCAATGGTCAATGAAGAATGAACGATGAAGAATGAACAAGGATCAATGATCAATGAAGAATGAACAAGGATCAATGATCAATGAAGAATGAACGATGAAGAATGAACAAGGAGTAATGGTCAATGACGAATGAACGATGAAGAATGAACAAGGATCAATGATCAATGACGAATGAACGATGAAGAATGAACAAGGATCAATGATCAATGAAGAATGAACGATGAAGAATGAACAAGGATCAATGATCAAAGAAGAATGAACGATGAAGAATGAACAAGGATCAATGATCAATGAAGAATGAACGATGAAGAATGAACAAGGATCAATGATCAATGAAGAATGAACGATGAAGAATGAACAAGGAACAATGATCAATGAAGAATGATCGATGAAGAATGAACAAGGATTAATGGTCAATGAAGAATGAACGATGAAGAATGAACAAGGATCAATGATCAATGACGAATGAACGATGAAGAATGAACAAGGATCAATGATCAATGAAGAATGAACAAGTATCAATGATCAAAGAAGAATGAACGATGAAGAATGAACAAGGTTCAATGATTAATGAAGAATGAACGATGAAGAATGAACAAGGATTAATGGTCAATGACGAATGAACGATGAAGAATGAACAAGGAACAATGATCAATGAAGAATGATCGATGAAGAATGAACAAGGATTAATGGTCAATGAAGAATGAACGATGAAGAATGAACAAGGATCAATGGTCAATGAAGAATGAACGATGAAGAATGAACAAGGATCAATGATCAATGAAGAATGAACAAGGATCAATGATCAAAGAAGAATGAACGATGAAGAATGAACAAGGATCAATGATCAATGAAGAATGAACGATGAAGAATGAACAAGGATTAATGGTCAATGACGAATGAACGATGAAGAATGAACAAGGATCAATGATCAATGACGAATGAACGATGAAGAATGAACAAGGATCAATGATCAATGAAGAATGAACAAGGATCAATGATCAAAGAAGAATGAGCGATGAAGAATGAACAAGGATCAATGATCAATGAAGAATGAACGATGAAGAATGAACAAGGAGTAATGGTCAATGACGAATGAACGATGAAGAATGAACAAGGATCAATGATCAATGACGAATGAACGATGAAGAATGAACAAGGATCAATGATCAATGAAGAATGAACGATGAAGAATGAACAAGGATCAATGATCAATGACGAATGAACGATGAAGAATGAACAAGGATCAATGATTAATGAAGAATGAACAAGGATCAATGATCAAAGAAGAATGAACGATGAAGAATGAACAAGGTTCAATGATCAATGAAGAATGAACGATGAAGAATGAACAAGGATTAATGGTCAATGACGAATGAACGATGAAGAATGAACAAGGATCAATGATCAATGAAGAATGAACGATGAAGAATGAACAAGGATTAATGGTCAATGACGAATGAACGATGAAGAATGAACAAGGATCAATGATCAATGAAGAATGAACGATGAAGAATGAACAAGGATCAATGATAAATGAAAAATGAACGATGAAGAATGAACAAGGATCAATGATCAATGAAGAATGAGCGATGAAGAATGAACAAGGAACAATGATCAATGAAGAATGAACAAGGATTAATGGTCAATGAAGAATGAACGATGAAGAATGAACAAGGATCAATGGTCAATGAAGAATGAACGATGAAGAATGAACAAGGATCAATGATCAATGAAGAATGAACAAGGATCAATGATCAAAGAAGAATGAACGATGAAGAATGAACAAGGATCAATGATCAATGAAGAATGAACGATGAAGAATGAACAAGGAGTAATGGTCAATGACGACAGAACGATGAAGAATGAACAAGGATCAATGATCAATGACGAATGAACGATGAAGAATGAACAAGGATCAATGATCAATGAAGAATGAACGATGAAGAATGAACAAGGATCAATGATCAATGACGAATGAACGATGAAGAATGAACAAGGATCAATGATCAATGAAGAATGAACAAGGATCAATGATCAAAGAAGAATGAACGATGAAGAATGAACAAGGTTCAATGATCAATGAAGAATGAACGATGAAGAATGAACAAGGATTAATGGTCAATGACGAATGAACGATGAAGAATGAACAAGGATCAATGATCAATGAAGAATGAACGATGAAGAATGAACAAGGATTAATGGTCAATGACGAATGAACGATGAAGAATGAACAAGGATCAATGATCAATGAAGAATGAACGATGAAGAATGAACAAGGATCAATGATAAATGAAAAATGAAAGATGAAGAATGAATAAGGATCAATGATCAATGACGAATGAACGATGAAGAATGAACAAGGATCAATGATCAATGAAGAATGAACGATGAAGAATGAACAAGGAGTAATGGTCAATGACGAATGAACGATGAAGAATGAACAAGGATCAATGATCAATGACGAATGAACGATGAAGAATGAACAAGGATCAATGATCAATGAAGAATGAACGATGAAGAATGAACAAGGATCAATGATCAATGAAGAATGAACGATGAAGAATGAACAAGGATCAATGATCAATGAAGAATGAACGATGAAGAATGAACAAGGAACAATGATCAATGAAGAATGATCGATGAAGAATGAACAAGGATTAATGGTCAATGAAGAATGAACGATGAAGAATGAACAAGGATCAATGGTCAATGAAGAATGAACGATGAAGAATGAACAAGGATCAATGATCAATGAAGAATGAACAAGGATCAATGATCAAAGAAGAATGAACGATGAAGAATGAACAAGGATCAATGATCAATGAAGAATGAACGATGAAGAATGAACAAGGAGTAATGGTCAATGACGAATGAACGATGAAGAATGAACAAGGATCAATGATCAATGACGAATGAACGATGAAGAATGAACAAGGATCAATGATCAATGAAGAATGAACGATGAAGAATGAACAAGGATCAATGATCAATGACGAATGAACGATGAAGAATGAACAAGGATCAATGATTAATGAAGAATGAACAAGGATCAATGATCAAAGAAGAATGAACGATGAAGAATGAACAAGGTTCAATGATCAATGAAGAATGAACGATGAAGAATGAACAAGGATTAATGGTCAATGACGAATGAACGATGAAGAATGAACAAGGATCAATGATCAATGAAGAATGAACGATGAAGAATGAACAAGGATTAATGGTCAATGACGAATGAACGATGAAGAATGAACAAGGATCAATGATCAATGAAGAATGAACGATGAAGAATGAACAAGGATCAATGATAAATGAAAAATGAACGATGAAGAATGAACAAGGATCAATGATCAATGAAGAATGAGCGATGAAGAATGAACAAGGAACAATGATCAATGAAGAATGAACAAGGATTAATGGTCAATGAAGAATGAACGATGAAGAATGAACAAGGATCAATGGTCAATGAAGAATGAACGATGAAGAATGAACAAGGATCAATGATCAATGAAGAATGAACAAGGATCAATGATCAAAGAAGAATGAACGATGAAGAATGAACAAGGATCAATGATCAATGAAGAATGAACGATGAAGAATGAACAAGGAGTAATGGTCAATGACGACAGAACGATGAAGAATGAACAAGGATCAATGATCAATGACGAATGAACGATGAAGAATGAACAAGGATCAATGATCAATGAAGAATGAACGATGAAGAATGAACAAGGATCAATGATCAATGACGAATGAACGATGAAGAATGAACAAGGATCAATGATCAATGAAGAATGAACAAGGATCAATGATCAAAGAAGAATGAACGATGAAGAATGAACAAGGTTCAATGATTAATGAAGAATGAACGATGAAGAATGAACAAGGATTAATGGTCAATGACGAATGAACGATGAAGAATGAACAAGGATCAATGATCAATGAAGAATGAACGATGAAGAATGAACAAGGATCAATGATAAATGAAAAATGAACGATGAAGAATGAATAAGGATCAATGATCAATGACGAATGAACGATGAAGAATGAACAAGGATCAATGATCAATGAAGAATGAACGATGAAGAATGAACAAGGAGTAATGGTCAATGACGAATGAACGATGAAGAATGAACAAGGATCAATGATCAATGACGAATGAACGATGAAGAATGAACAAGGATTAATGGTCAATGACGAATGAACGATGAAGAATGAACAAGGATCAATGATCAATGAAGAATGAACGATGAAGAATGAACAAGGATCAATGATAAATGAAAAATGAACGATGAAGAATGAATAAGGATCAATGATCAATGACGAATGAACGATGAAGAATGAACAAGGATCAATGATCAATGAAGAATGAACAAGGATCAATGATCAAAGAAGAATGAAGGATGAAGAATGAACAAGGATCAATGATCAATGAAGAATGAACGATGAAGAATGAACAAGGAGTAATGGTCAATGACGACAGAACGATGAAGAATGAACAAGGATCAATGATCAATGACGAATGAACGATGAAGAATGAACAAGGATCAATGATCAATGAAGAATGAACGATGAAGAATGAACAAGGATCAATGATCAATGACGAATGAACGATGAAGAATGAACAAGGATCAATGATCAATGAAGAATGAACAAGGATCAATGATCAAAGAAGAATGAACGATGAAGAATGAACAAGGTTCAATGATCAATGAAGAATGAACGATGAAGAATGAACAAGGATTAATGGTCAATGACGAATGAACGATGAAGAATGAACAAGGATCAATGATCAATGAAGAATGAACGATGAAGAATGAACAAGGATCAATGATCAATGAAGAATGAACGATGAAGAATGAACAAGGATCAATGATAAATGAAAAACGAAAGATGAAGAATGAATAAGGATCAATGATCAATGACGAATGAACGATGAAGAATGAACAAGGATCAATGATCAATGAAGAATGAACGATGAAGAATGAACAAGGAGTAATGGTCAATGACGAATGAACGATGAAGAATGAACAAGGATCAATGATCAATGACGAATGAACGATGAAGAATGAACAAGGATCAATGATCAATGAAGAATGAACGATGAAGAATGAACAAGGATCAATGATCAATGAAGAATGAACGATGAAGAATGAACAAGGATCAATGATCAATGAAGAATGAACGATGAAGAATGAACAAGGAACAATGATCAATGAAGAATGATCGATGAAGAATGAACAAGGATTAATGGTCAATGAAGAATGAACGATGAAGAATGAACAAGGATCAATGGTCAATGAAGAATGAACGATGAAGAATGAACAAGGATCAATGATCAATGACGAATGAACGATGAAGAATGAACAAGGATCAATGATCAAAGAAGAATGAACGATGAAGAATGAACAAGGTTCAATGATCAATGAAGAATGAACGATGAAGAATGAACAAGGATTAATGGTCAATGACGAATGAACGATGAAGAATGAACAAGGATTAATGGTCAATGACGAATGAACGATGAAGAATGAACAAGGATCAATGATCAATGAAGAATGAACGATGAAGAATGAACAAGGATCAATGATAAATGAAAAATGAACGATGAAGAATGAACAAGGATCAATGATCAATGAAGAATGAGCGATGAAGAATGAACAAGGAACAATGATCAATGAAGAATGAACAAGGATTAATGGTCAATGAAGAATGAACGATGAAGAATGAACAAGGATCAATGGTCAATGAAGAATGAACGATGAAGAATGAACAAGGATCAATGATCAATGAAGAATGAACAAGGATCAATGATCAAAGAAGAATGAACGATGAAGAATGAACAAGGATCAATGTTCAATGAAGAATGAACGATGAAGAATGAACAAGGAGTAATGGTCAATGACGACAGAACGATGAAGAATGAACAAGGATCAATGATCAATGACGAATGAACGATGAAGAATGAACAAGGATCAATGATCAATGAAGAATGAACGATGAAGAATGAACAAGGATCAATGATCAATGACGAATGAACGATGAAGAATGAACAAGGATCAATGATCAATGAAGAATGAACAAGGATCAATGATCAAAGAAGAATGAACGATGAAGAATGAACAAGGTTCAATGATCAATGAAGAATGAACGATGAAGAATGAACAAGGATTAATGGTCAATGACGAATGAACGATGAAGAATGAACAAGGATCAATGATCAATGAAGAATGAACGATGAAGAATGAACAAGGATTAATGGTCAATGACGAATGAACGATGAAGAATGAACAAGGATCAATGATCAATGAAGAATGAACGATGAAGAATGAACAAGGATCAATGATAAATGAAAAATGAAAGATGAAGAATGAATAAGGATCAATGATCAATGACGAATGAACGATGAAGAATGAACAAGGATCAATGATCAATGAAGAATGAACGATGAAGAATGAACAAGGAGTAATGGTCAATGACGAATGAACGATGAAGAATGAACAAGGATCAATGATCAATGACGAATGAACGATGAAGAATGAACAAGGATCAATGATCAATGAAGAATGAACGATGAAGAATGAACAAGGATCAATGATCAATGAAGAATGAACGATGAAGAATGAACAAGGATCAATGATCAATGAAGAATGAACGATGAAGAATGAACAAGGAACAATGATCAATGAAGAATGATCGATGAAGAATGAACAAGGATTAATGGTCAATGAAGAATGAACGATGAAGAATGAACAAGGATCAATGGTCAATGAAGAATGAACGATGAAGAATGAACAAGGATCAATGATCAATGAAGAATGAACAAGGATCAATGATCAAAGAAGAATGAACGATGAAGAATGAACAAGGATCAATGATCAATGAAGAATGAACGATGAAGAATGAACAAGGAGTAATGGTCAATGACGAATGAACGATGAAGAATGAACAAGGATCAATGATCAATGACGAATGAACGATGAAGAATGAACAAGGATCAATGATCAATGAAGAATGAACGATGAAGAATGAACAAGGATCAATGATCAATGACGAATGAACGATGAAGAATGAACAAGGATCAATGATTAATGAAGAATGAACAAGGATCAATGATCAAAGAAGAATGAACGATGAAGAATGAACAAGGTTCAATGATCAATGAAGAATGAACGATGAAGAATGAACAAGGATTAATGGTCAATGACGAATGAACGATGAAGAATGAACAAGGATCAATGATCAATGAAGAATGAACGATGAAGAATGAACAAGGATTAATGGTCAATGACGAATGAACGATGAAGAATGAACAAGGATCAATGATCAATGAAGAATGAACGATGAAGAATGAACAAGGATCAATGATAAATGAAAAATGAACGATGAAGAATGAACAAGGATCAATGATCAATGAAGAATGAGCGATGAAGAATGAACAAGGAACAATGATCAATGAAGAATGAACAAGGATTAATGGTCAATGAAGAATGAACGATGAAGAATGAACAAGGATCAATGGTCAATGAAGAATGAACGATGAAGAATGAACAAGGATCAATGATCAATGAAGAATGAACAAGGATCAATGATCAAAGAAGAATGAACGATGAAGAATGAACAAGGATCAATGATCAATGAAGAATGAACGATGAAGAATGAACAAGGAGTAATGGTCAATGACGACAGAACGATGAAGAATGAACAAGGATCAATGATCAATGACGAATGAACGATGAAGAATGAACAAGGATCAATGATCAATGAAGAATGAACGATGAAGAATGAACAAGGATCAATGATCAATGACGAATGAACGATGAAGAATGAACAAGGATCAATGATCAATGAAGAATGAACAAGGATCAATGATCAAAGAAGAATGAACGATGAAGAATGAACAAGGTTCAATGATTAATGAAGAATGAACGATGAAGAATGAACAAGGATTAATGGTCAATGACGAATGAACGATGAAGAATGAACAAGGATCAATGATCAATGAAGAATGAACGATGAAGAATGAACAAGGATCAATGATAAATGAAAAATGAACGATGAAGAATGAATAAGGATCAATGATCAATGACGAATGAACGATGAAGAATGAACAAGGATCAATGATCAATGAAGAATGAACGATGAAGAATGAACAAGGAGTAATGGTCAATGACGAATGAACGATGAAGAATGAACAAGGATCAATGATCAATGACGAATGAACGATGAAGAATGAACAAGGATTAATGGTCAATGACGAATGAACGATGAAGAATGAACAAGGATCAATGATCAATGAAGAATGAACGATGAAGAATGAACAAGGATCAATGATAAATGAAAAATGAACGATGAAGAATGAATAAGGATCAATGATCAATGACGAATGAACGATGAAGAATGAACAAGGATCAATGATCAATGAAGAATGAACAAGGATCAATGATCAAAGAAGAATGAAGGATGAAGAATGAACAAGGATCAATGATCAATGAAGAATGAACGATGAAGAATGAACAAGGATTAACTGTCAATGACGACAGAACGATGAAGAATGAACAAGGATCAATGATCAATGACGAATGAACGATGAAGAATGAACAAGGATCAATGATCAATGAAGAATGAACGATGAAGAATGAACAAGGATCAATGATCAATGACGAATGAACGATGAAGAATGAACAAGGATCAATGATCAATGAAGAATGAACAAGGATCAATGATCAAAGAAGAATGAACGATGAAGAATGAACAAGGTTCAATGATCAATGAAGAATGAACGATGAAGAATGAACAAGGATTAATGGTCAATGACGAATGAACGATGAAGAATGAACAAGGATCAATGATCAATGAAGAATGAACGATGAAGAATGAACAAGGATTAATGGTCAATGACGAATGAACGATGAAGAATGAACAAGGATCAATGATCAATGAAGAATGAACGATGAAGAATGAACAAGGATCAATGATAAATGAAAAACGAAAGATGAAGAATGAATAAGGATCAATGATCAATGACGAATGAACGATGAAGAATGAACAAGGATCAATGATCAATGAAGAATGAACGATGAAGAATGAACAAGGAGTAATGGTCAATGACGAATGAACGATGAAGAATGAACAAGGATCAATGATCAATGACGAATGAACGATGAAGAATGAACAAGGATCAATGATCAATGAAGAATGAACGATGAAGAATGAACAAGGATCAATGATCAATGAAGAATGAACGATGAAGAATGAACAAGGATCAATGATCAATGAAGAATGAACGATGAAGAATGAACAAGGAACAATGATCAATGAAGAATGATCGATGAAGAATGAACAAGGATTAATGGTCAATGAAGAATGAACGATGAAGAATGAACAAGGATCAATGGTCAATGAAGAATGAACGATGAAGAATGAACAAGGATCAATGATCAATGACGAATGAACGATGAAGAATGAACAAGGATCAATGATTAATGAAGAATGAACAAGGATCAATGATCAAAGAAGAATGAACGATGAAGAATGAACAAGGTTCAATGATCAATGAAGAATGAACGATGAAGAATGAACAAGGATTAATGGTCAATGACGAATGAACGATGAAGAATGAACAAGGATCAATGATCAATGAAGAATGAACGATGAAGAATGAACAAGGATTAATGGTCAATGACGAATGAGCGATGAAGAATGAACAAGGATCAATGATCAATGAAGAATGAACGATGAAGAATGAACAAGGAACAATGATCAATGAAGAATGATCGATGAAGAATGAACAAGGATTAATGGTCAATGAAGAATGAACGATGTAGAATGAACAAGGATCAATGGTCAATGAAGAATGAACGATGAAGAATGAACAAGGATCAATGATCAATGAAGAATGAACAAGGATCAATGATCAATGAAGAATGAACGATGAAGAATGAACAAGGAGTAATGGTCAATGACGAATGAACGATGAAGAATGAACAAGGATCAATGATCAATGACGAATGAACGATGAAGAATGAACAAGGATCAATGATCAATGAAGAATGAACGATGAAGAATGAACAAGGATCAATGATCAAAGAAGAATGAACGATGAAGAATGAACAAGGATCAATGATCAATGAAGAATGAACGATGAAGAATGAACAAGGATCAATGATCAATGAAGAATGAACGATGAAGAATGAACAAGGAACAATGATCAATGAAGAATGATCGATGAAGAATGAACAAGGATTAATGGTCAATGAAGAATGAACGATGAAGAATGAACAAGGATCAATGATCAATGACGAATGAACGATGAAGAATGAACAAGGATCAATGATCAATGAAGAATGAACAAGGATCAATGATCAAAGAAGAATGAACGATGAAGAATGAACAAGGTTCAATGATTAATGAAGAATGAACGATGAAGAATGAACAAGGATTAATGGTCAATGACGAATGAACGATGAAGAATGAACAAGGAACAATGATCAATGAAGAATGATCGATGAAGAATGAACAAGGATCAATGGTCAATGAAGAATGAACGATGAAGAATGAACAAGGATCAATGGTCAATGAAGAATGAACGATGAAGAATGAACAAGGATCAATGATCAATGAAGAATGAACAAGGATCAATGATCAAAGAAGAATGAACGATGAAGAATGAACAAGGATCAATGATCAATGAAGAATGAACGATGAAGAATGAACAAGGATTAATGGTCAATGACGAATGAACGATGAAGAATGAACAAGGATCAATGATCAATGACGAATGAACGATGAAGAATGAACAAGGATCAATGATCAATGAAGAATGAACAAGGATCAATGATCAATGACGAATGAACGATGAAGAATGAACAAGGTTCAATGATCAATGAAGAATGAACGATGAAGAATGAACAAGGATTAATGATCAATGAAGAATGAACGATGAAGAATGAACAAGGAACAATGATCAATGAAGAATGAACGATGAAGAATGAACAAGGATTAATGGTCAATGACGAATGAGCGATGAAGAATGAACAAGGATCAATGATCAATGAAGAATGAACGATGAAGAATGAACAAGGAACAATGATCAATGAAGAATGATCGATGAAGAATGAACAAGGATTAATGGTCAATGAAGAATGAACGATGAAGAATGAACAAGGATCAATGGTCAATGAAGAATGAACGATGAAGAATGAACAAGGATCAATGATCAATGAAGAATGAACAAGGATCAATGATCAATGAAGAATGAACGATGAAGAATGAACAAGGAGTAATGGTCAATGACGAATGAACGATGAAGAATGAACAAGGATCAATGATCAATGACGAATGAACGATGAAGAATGAACAAGGATCAATGATCAATGAAGAATGAACGATGAAGAATGAACAAGGATCAATGATCAAAGAAGAATGAACGATGAAGAATGAACAAGGATCAATGATCAATGAAGAATGAACGATGAAGAATGAACAAGGATCAATGATCAATGAAGAATGAACGATGAAGAATGAACAAGGAACAATGATCAATGAAGAATGATCGATGAAGAATGAACAAGGATTAATGGTCAATGAAGAATGAACGATGAAGAATGAACAAGGATCAATGATCAATGACGAATGAACGATGAAGAATGAACAAGGATCAATGATCAATGAAGAATGAACAAGGATCAATGATCAAAGAAGAATGAACGATGAAGAATGAACAAGGTTCAATGATTAATGAAGAATGAACGATGAAGAATGAACAAGGATTAATGGTCAATGACGAATGAACGATGAAGAATGAACAAGGAACAATGATCAATGAAGAATGATCGATGAAGAATGAACAAGGATTAATGGTCAATGAAGAATGAACGATGAAGAATGAACAAGGATCAATGGTCAATGAAGAATGAACGATGAAGAATGAACAAGGATCAATGATCAATGAAGAATGAACAAGGATCAATGATCAAAGAAGAATGAACGATGAAGAATGAACAAGGATCAATGATCAATGAAGAATGAACGATGAAGAATGAACAAGGATTAATGGTCAATGACGAATGAACGATGAAGAATGAACAAGGATCAATGATCAATGACGAATGAACGATAAAGAATGAACAAGGATCAATGATCAATGAAGAATGAACAAGGATCAATGATCAATGACGAATGAACGATGAAGAATGAACAAGGATCAATGATCAATGAAGAATGAACAAGGATCAATGATCAAAGAAGAATGAACGATGAAGAATGAACAAGGTTCAATGATCAATGAAGAATGAACGATGAAGAATGAACAAGGATTAATGGTCAATGACGAATGAACGATGAAGAATGAACAAGGATCAATGATCAATGAAGAATGAACGATGAAGAATGAACAAGGATTAATGGTCAATGACGAATGAACGATGAAGAATGAACAAGGATCAATGATCAATGAAGAATGAACGATGAAGAATGAACAAGGATCAATGATAAATGAAAAATGAAAGATGAAGAATGAATAAGGATCAATGATCAATGACGAATGAACGATGAAGAATGAACAAGGATCAATGATCAATGAAGAATGAACGATGAAGAATGAACAAGGAGTAATGGTCAATGACGAATGAACGATGAAGAATGAACAAGGATCAATGATCAATGACGAATGAACGATGAAGAATGAACAAGGATCAATGATCAATGAAGAATGAACGATGAAGAATGAACAAGGATCAATGATCAATGAAGAATGAACGATGAAGAATGAACAAGGATCAATGATCAATGAAGAATGAACGATGAAGAATGAACAAGGAACAATGATCAATGAAGAATGATCGATGAAGAATGAACAAGGATTAATGGTCAATGAAGAATGAACGATGAAGAATGAACAAGGATCAATGGTCAATGAAGAATGAACGATGAAGAATGAACAAGGATCAATGATCAATGAAGAATGAACAAGGATCAATGATCAAAGAAGAATGAACGATGAAGAATGAACAAGGATCAATGATCAATGAAGAATGAACGATGAAGAATGAACAAGGAGTAATGGTCAATGACGAATGAACGATGAAGAATGAACAAGGATCAATGATCAATGACGAATGAACGATGAAGAATGAACAAGGATCAATGATCAATGAAGAATGAACGATGAAGAATGAACAAGGATCAATGATCAATGACGAATGAACGATGAAGAATGAACAAGGATCAATGATTAATGAAGAATGAACAAGGATCAATGATCAAAGAAGAATGAACGATGAAGAATGAACAAGGTTCAATGATCAATGAAGAATGAACGATGAAGAATGAACAAGGATTAATGGTCAATGACGAATGAACGATGAAGAATGAACAAGGATCAATGATCAATGAAGAATGAACGATGAAGAATGAACAAGGATTAATGGTCAATGACGAATGAACGATGAAGAATGAACAAGGATCAATGATCAATGAAGAATGAACGATGAAGAATGAACAAGGATCAATGATAAATGAAAAATGAACGATGAAGAATGAACAAGGATCAATGATCAATGAAGAATGAGCGATGAAGAATGAACAAGGAACAATGATCAATGAAGAATGAACAAGGATTAATGGTCAATGAAGAATGAACGATGAAGAATGAACAAGGATCAATGGTCAATGAAGAATGAACGATGAAGAATGAACAAGGATCAATGATCAATGAAGAATGAACAAGGATCAATGATCAAAGAAGAATGAACGATGAAGAATGAACAAGGATCAATGATCAATGAAGAATGAACGATGAAGAATGAACAAGGAGTAATGGTCAATGACGACAGAACGATGAAGAATGAACAAGGATCAATGATCAATGACGAATGAACGATGAAGAATGAACAAGGATCAATGATCAATGAAGAATGAACGATGAAGAATGAACAAGGATCAATGATCAATGACGAATGAACGATGAAGAATGAACAAGGATCAATGATCAATGAAGAATGAACAAGGATCAATGATCAAAGAAGAATGAACGATGAAGAATGAACAAGGTTCAATGATCAATGAAGAATGAACGATGAAGAATGAACAAGGATTAATGGTCAATGACGAATGAACGATGAAGAATGAACAAGGATCAATGATCAATGAAGAATGAACGATGAAGAATGAACAAGGATTAATGGTCAATGACGAATGAACGATGAAGAATGAACAAGGATCAATGATCAATGAAGAATGAACGATGAAGAATGAACAAGGATCAATGATAAATGAAAAATGAAAGATGAAGAATGAATAAGGATCAATGATCAATGACGAATGAACGATGAAGAATGAACAAGGATCAATGATCAATGAAGAATGAACGATGAAGAATGAACAAGGAGTAATGGTCAATGACGAATGAACGATGAAGAATGAACAAGGATCAATGATCAATGACGAATGAACGATGAAGAATGAACAAGGATCAATGATCAATGAAGAATGAACGATGAAGAATGAACAAGGATCAATGATCAATGAAGAATGAACGATGAAGAATGAACAAGGATCAATGATCAATGAAGAATGAACGATGAAGAATGAACAAGGAACAATGATCAATGAAGAATGATCGATGAAGAATGAACAAGGATTAATGGTCAATGAAGAATGAACGATGAAGAATGAACAAGGATCAATGGTCAATGAAGAATGAACGATGAAGAATGAACAAGGATCAATGATCAATGAAGAATGAACAAGGATCAATGATCAAAGAAGAATGAACGATGAAGAATGAACAAGGATCAATGATCAATGAAGAATGAACGATGAAGAATGAACAAGGAGTAATGGTCAATGACGAATGAACGATGAAGAATGAACAAGGATCAATGATCAATGACGAATGAACGATGAAGAATGAACAAGGATCAATGATCAATGAAGAATGAACGATGAAGAATGAACAAGGATCAATGATCAATGACGAATGAACGATGAAGAATGAACAAGGATCAATGATTAATGAAGAATGAACAAGGATCAATGATCAAAGAAGAATGAACGATGAAGAATGAACAAGGTTCAATGATCAATGAAGAATGAACGATGAAGAATGAACAAGGATTAATGGTCAATGACGAATGAACGATGAAGAATGAACAAGGATCAATGATCAATGAAGAATGAACGATGAAGAATGAACAAGGATTAATGGTCAATGACGAATGAACGATGAAGAATGAACAAGGATCAATGATCAATGAAGAATGAACGATGAAGAATGAACAAGGATCAATGATAAATGAAAAATGAACGATGAAGAATGAACAAGGATCAATGATCAATGAAGAATGAGCGATGAAGAATGAACAAGGAACAATGATCAATGAAGAATGAACAAGGATTAATGGTCAATGAAGAATGAACGATGAAGAATGAACAAGGATCAATGGTCAATGAAGAATGAACGATGAAGAATGAACAAGGATCAATGATCAATGAAGAATGAACAAGGATCAATGATCAAAGAAGAATGAACGATGAAGAATGAACAAGGATCAATGATCAATGAAGAATGAACGATGAAGAATGAACAAGGAGTAATGGTCAATGACGACAGAACGATGAAGAATGAACAAGGATCAATGATCAATGACGAATGAACGATGAAGAATGAACAAGGATCAATGATCAATGAAGAATGAACGATGAAGAATGAACAAGGATCAATGATCAATGACGAATGAACGATGAAGAATGAACAAGGATCAATGATCAATGAAGAATGAACAAGGATCAATGATCAAAGAAGAATGAACGATGAAGAATGAACAAGGTTCAATGATCAATGAAGAATGAACGATGAAGAATGAACAAGGATTAATGGTCAATGACGAATGAACGATGAAGAATGAACAAGGATCAATGATCAATGAAGAATGAACGATGAAGAATGAACAAGGATTAATGGTCAATGACGAATGAACGATGAAGAATGAACAAGGATCAATGATCAATGAAGAATGAACGATGAAGAATGAACAAGGATCAATGATAAATGAAAAATGAAAGATGAAGAATGAATAAGGATCAATGATCAATGACGAATGAACGATGAAGAATGAACAAGGATCAATGATCAATGAAGAATGAACGATGAAGAATGAACAAGGAGTAATGGTCAATGACGAATGAACGATGAAGAATGAACAAGGATCAATGATCAATGACGAATGAACGATGAAGAATGAACAAGGATCAATGATCAATGAAGAATGAACGATGAAGAATGAACAAGGATCAATGATCAATGAAGAATGAACGATGAAGAATGAACAAGGATCAATGATCAATGAAGAATGAACGATGAAGAATGAACAAGGAACAATGATCAATGAAGAATGATCGATGAAGAATGAACAAGGATTAATGGTCAATGAAGAATGAACGATGAAGAATGAACAAGGATCAATGGTCAATGAAGAATGAACGATGAAGAATGAACAAGGATCAATGATCAATGAAGAATGAACAAGGATCAATGATCAAAGAAGAATGAACGATGAAGAATGAACAAGGATCAATGATCAATGAAGAATGAACGATGAAGAATGAACAAGGAGTAATGGTCAATGACGAATGAACGATGAAGAATGAACAAGGATCAATGATCAATGACGAATGAACGATGAAGAATGAACAAGGATCAATGATCAATGAAGAATGAACGATGAAGAATGAACAAGGATCAATGATCAATGACGAATGAACGATGAAGAATGAACAAGGATCAATGATTAATGAAGAATGAACAAGGATCAATGATCAAAGAAGAATGAACGATGAAGAATGAACAAGGTTCAATGATCAATGAAGAATGAACGATGAAGAATGAACAAGGATTAATGGTCAATGACGAATGAACGATGAAGAATGAACAAGGATCAATGATCAATGAAGAATGAACGATGAAGAATGAACAAGGATTAATGGTCAATGACGAATGAACGATGAAGAATGAACAAGGATCAATGATCAATGAAGAATGAACGATGAAGAATGAACAAGGATCAATGATAAATGAAAAATGAACGATGAAGAATGAACAAGGATCAATGATCAATGAAGAATGAGCGATGAAGAATGAACAAGGAACAATGATCAATGAAGAATGAACAAGGATTAATGGTCAATGAAGAATGAACGATGAAGAATGAACAAGGATCAATGGTCAATGAAGAATGAACGATGAAGAATGAACAAGGATCAATGATCAATGAAGAATGAACAAGGATCAATGATCAAAGAAGAATGAACGATGAAGAATGAACAAGGATCAATGATCAATGAAGAATGAACGATGAAGAATGAACAAGGAGTAATGGTCAATGACGACAGAACGATGAAGAATGAACAAGGATCAATGATCAATGACGAATGAACGATGAAGAATGAACAAGGATCAATGATCAATGAAGAATGAACGATGAATAATGAACAAGGATCAATGATCAATGACGAATGAACGATGAAGAATGAACAAGGATCAATGATCAATGAAGAATGAACAAGGATCAATGATCAAAGAAGAATGAACGATGAAGAATGAACAAGGTTCAATGATTAATGAAGAATGAACGATGAAGAATGAACAAGGATTAATGGTCAATGACGAATGAACGATGAAGAATGAACAAGGATCAATGATCAATGAAGAATGAACGATGAAGAATGAACAAGGATCAATGATAAATGAAAAATGAACGATGAAGAATGAATAAGGATCAATGATCAATGACGAATGAACGATGAAGAATGAACAAGGATCAATGATCAATGAAGAATGAACGATGAAGAATGAACAAGGAGTAATGGTCAATGACGAATGAACGATGAAGAATGAACAAGGATCAATGATCAATGACGAATGAACGATGAAGAATGAACAAGGATTAATGGTCAATGACGAATGAACGATGAAGAATGAACAAGGATCAATGATCAATGAAGAATGAACGATGAAGAATGAACAAGGATCAATGATAAATGAAAAATGAACGATGAAGAATGAATAAGGATCAATGATCAATGACGAATGAACGATGAAGAATGAACAAGGATCAATGATCAATGAAGAATGAACAAGGATCAATGATCAAAGAAGAATGAAGGATGAAGAATGAACAAGGATCAATGATCAATGAAGAATGAACGATGAAGAATGAACAAGGATTAACTGTCAATGACGACAGAACGATGAAGAATGAACAAGGATCAATGATCAATGACGAATGAACGATGAAGAATGAACAAGGATCAATGATCAATGAAGAATGAACGATGAAGAATGAACAAGGATCAATGATCAATGACGAATGAACGATGAAGAATGAACAAGGATCAATGATCAATGAAGAATGAACAAGGATCAATGATCAAAGAAGAATGAACGATGAAGAATGAACAAGGTTCAATGATCAATGAAGAATGAACGATGAAGAATGAACAAGGATTAATGGTCAATGACGAATGAACGATGAAGAATGAACAAGGATCAATGATCAATGAAGAATGAACGATGAAGAATGAACAAGGATTAATGGTCAATGACGAATGAACGATGAAGAATGAACAAGGATCAATGATCAATGAAGAATGAACGATGAAGAATGAACAAGGATCAATGATAAATGAAAAACGAAAGATGAAGAATGAATAAGGATCAATGATCAATGACGAATGAACGATGAAGAATGAACAAGGATCAATGATCAATGAAGAATGAACGATGAAGAATGAACAAGGAGTAATGGTCAATGACGAATGAACGATGAAGAATGAACAAGGATCAATGATCAATGACGAATGAACGATGAAGAATGAACAAGGATCAATGATCAATGAAGAATGAACGATGAAGAATGAACAAGGATCAATGATCAATGAAGAATGAACGATGAAGAATGAACAAGGATCAATGATCAATGAAGAATGAACGATGAAGAATGAACAAGGAACAATGATCAATGAAGAATGATCGATGAAGAATGAACAAGGATTAATGGTCAATGAAGAATGAACGATGAAGAATGAACAAGGATCAATGGTCAATGAAGAATGAACGATGAAGAATGAACAAGGATCAATGATCAATGACGAATGAACGATGAAGAATGAACAAGGATCAATGATTAATGAAGAATCAACAAGGATCAATGATCAAAGAAGAATGAACGATGAAGAATGAACAAGGTTCAATGATCAATGAAGAATGAACGATGAAGAATGAACAAGGATTAATGGTCAATGACGAATGAACGATGAAGAATGAACAAGGATCAATGATCAATGAAGAATGAACGATGAAGAATGAACAAGGATTAATGGTCAATGACGAATGAGCGATGAAGAATGAACAAGGATCAATGATCAATGAAGAATGAACGATGAAGAATGAACAAGGATCAATGATAAATGAAAAATGAACGATGAAGAATGAACAAGGATCAATGATCAATGAAGAATGAGCGATGAAGAATGAACAAGGAACAATGATCAATGAAGAATGAACAAGGATTAATGGTCAATGAAGAATGAACGATGAAGAATGAACAAGGATCAATGGTCAATGAAGAATGAACGATGAAGAATGAACAAGGATCAATGATCAATGAAGAATGAACAAGGATCAATGATCAAAGAAGAATGAACGATGAAGAATGAACAAGGATCAATGATCAATGAAGAATGAACGATGAAGAATGAACAAGGAGTAATGGTCAATGACGACAGAACGATGAAGAATGAACAAGGATCAATGATCAATGACGAATGAACGATGAAGAATGAACAAGGATCAATGATCAATGAAGAATGAACGATGAAGAATGAACAAGGATCAATGATCAATGACGAATGAACGATGAAGAATGAACAAGGATCAATGATCAATGAAGAATGAACAAGGATCAATGATCAAAGAAGAATGAACGATGAAGAATGAACAAGGTTCAATGATTAATGAAGAATGAACGATGAAGAATGAACAAGGATTAATGGTCAATGACGAATGAACGATGAAGAATGAACAAGGATCAATGATCAATGAAGAATGAACGATGAAGAATGAACAAGGATCAATGATAAATGAAAAATGAACGATGAAGAATGAATAAGGATCAATGATCAATGACGAATGAACGATGAAGAATGAACAAGGATCAATGATCAATGAAGAATGAACGATGAAGAATGAACAAGGAGTAATGGTCAATGACGAATGAACGATGAAGAATGAACAAGGATCAATGATCAATGACGAATGAACGATGAAGAATGAACAAGGATTAATGGTCAATGACGAATGAACGATGAAGAATGAACAAGGATCAATGATCAATGAAGAATGAACGATGAAGAATGAACAAGGATCAATGATAAATGAAAAATGAACGATGAAGAATGAATAAGGATCAATGATCAATGACGAATGAACGATGAAGAATGAACAAGGATCAATGATCAATGAAGAATGAACAAGGATCAATGATCAAAGAAGAATGAAGGATGAAGAATGAACAAGGATCAATGATCAATGAAGAATGAACGATGAAGAATGAACAAGGATTAACTGTCAATGACGACAGAACGATGAAGAATGAACAAGGATCAATGATCAATGACGAATGAACGATGAAGAATGAACAAGGATCAATGATCAATGAAGAATGAACGATGAAGAATGAACAAGGATCAATGATCAATGACGAATGAACGATGAAGAATGAACAAGGATCAATGATCAATGAAGAATGAACAAGGATCAATGATCAAAGAAGAATGAACGATGAAGAATGAACAAGGTTCAATGATCAATGAAGAATGAACGATGAAGAATGAACAAGGATTAATGGTCAATGACGAATGAACGATGAAGAATGAACAAGGATCAATGATCAATGAAGAATGAACGATGAAGAATGAACAAGGATTAATGGTCAATGACGAATGAACGATGAAGAATGAACAAGGATCAATGATCAATGAAGAATGAACGATGAAGAATGAACAAGGATCAATGATAAATGAAAAACGAAAGATGAAGAATGAATAAGGATCAATGATCAATGACGAATGAACGATGAAGAATGAACAAGGATCAATGATCAATGAAGAATGAACGATGAAGAATGAACAAGGAGTAATGGTCAATGACGAATGAACGATGAAGAATGAACAAGGATCAATGATCAATGACGAATGAACGATGAAGAATGAACAAGGATCAATGATCAATGAAGAATGAACGATGAAGAATGAACAAGGATCAATGATCAATGAAGAATGAACGATGAAGAATGAACAAGGATCAATGATCAATGAAGAATGAACGATGAAGAATGAACAAGGAACAATGATCAATGAAGAATGATCGATGAAGAATGAACAAGGATTAATGGTCAATGAAGAATGAACGATGAAGAATGAACAAGGATCAATGGTCAATGAAGAATGAACGATGAAGAATGAACAAGGATCAATGATCAATGACGAATGAACGATGAAGAATGAACAAGGATCAATGATTAATGAAGAATCAACAAGGATCAATGATCAAAGAAGAATGAACGATGAAGAATGAACAAGGTTCAATGATCAATGAAGAATGAACGATGAAGAATGAACAAGGATTAATGGTCAATGACGAATGAACGATGAAGAATGAACAAGGATCAATGATCAATGAAGAATGAACGATGAAGAATGAACAAGGATTAATGGTCAATGACGAATGAGCGATGAAGAATGAACAAGGATCAATGATCAATGAAGAATGAACGATGAAGAATGAACAAGGAACAATGATCAATGAAGAATGATCGATGAAGAATGAACAAGGATTAATGGTCAATGAAGAATGAACGATGTAGAATGAACAAGGA
This sequence comes from Amaranthus tricolor, assembly GCF_026212465.1. Lineage (NCBI taxonomy): Eukaryota > Viridiplantae > Streptophyta > Magnoliopsida > Caryophyllales > Amaranthaceae > Amaranthus > Amaranthus tricolor. Next base: position 25,475,307 of record NC_080059.1, on the reverse strand, counting down.
TCAATGGTCAATGAAGAATGAACGATGAAGAATGAACAAGGATCAATGATCAATGAAGAATGAACAAGGATCAATGATCAATGAAGAATGAACGATGAAGAATGAACAAGGAGTAATGGTCAATGACGAATGAACGATGAAGAATGAACAAGGATCAATGATCAATGACGAATGAACGATGAAGAATGAACAAGGATCAATGATCAATGAAGAATGAACGATGAAGAATGAACAAGGATCAATGATCAAAGAAGAATGAACGATGAAGAATGAACAAGGATCAATGATCAATGAAGAATGAACGATGAAGAATGAACAAGGATCAATGATCAATGAAGAATGAACGATGAAGAATGAACAAGGAACAATGATCAATGAAGAATGATCGATGAAGAATGAACAAGGATTAATGGTCAATGAAGAATGAACGATGAAGAATGAACAAGGATCAATGATCAATGACGAATGAACGATGAAGAATGAACAAGGATCAATGATCAATGAAGAATGAACAAGGATCAATGATCAAAGAAGAATGAACGATGAAGAATGAACAAGGTTCAATGATTAATGAAGAATGAACGATGAAGAATGAACAAGGATTAATGGTCAATGACGAATGAACGATGAAGAATGAACAAGGAACAATGATCAATGAAGAATGATCGATGAAGAATGAACAAGGATCAATGGTCAATGAAGAATGAACGATGAAGAATGAACAAGGATCAATGGTCAATGAAGAATGAACGATGAAGAATGAACAAGGATCAATGATCAATGAAGAATGAACAAGGATCAATGATCAAAGAAGAATGAACGATGAAGAATGAACAAGGATCAATGATCAATGAAGAATGAACGATGAAGAATGAACAAGGATTAATGGTCAATGACGAATGAACGATGAAGAATGAACAAGGATCAATGATCAATGACGAATGAACGATGAAGAATGAACAAGGATCAATGATCAATGAAGAATGAACAAGGATCAATGATCAATGACGAATGAACGATGAAGAATGAACAAGGTTCAATGATCAATGAAGAATGAACGATGAAGAATGAACAAGGATTAATGATCAATGAAGAATGAACGATGAAGAATGAACAAGGAACAATGATCAATGAAGAATGAACGATGAAGAATGAACAAGGATTAATGGTCAATGACGAATGAGCGATGAAGAATGAACAAGGATCAATGATCAATGAAGAATGAACGATGAAGAATGAACAAGGAACAATGATCAATGAAGAATGATCGATGAAGAATGAACAAGGATTAATGGTCAATGAAGAATGAACGATGAAGAATGAACAAGGATCAATGGTCAATGAAGAATGAACGATGAAGAATGAACAAGGATCAATGATCAATGAAGAATGAACAAGGATCAATGATCAATGAAGAATGAACGATGAAGAATGAACAAGGAGTAATGGTCAATGACGAATGAACGATGAAGAATGAACAAGGATCAATGATCAATGACGAATGAACGATGAAGAATGAACAAGGATCAATGATCAATGAAGAATGAACGATGAAGAATGAACAAGGATCAATGATCAAAGAAGAATGAACGATGAAGAATGAACAAGGATCAATGATCAATGAAGAATGAACGATGAAGAATGAACAAGGATCAATGATCAATGAAGAATGAACGATGAAGAATGAACAAGGAACAATGATCAATGAAGAATGATCGATGAAGAATGAACAAGGATTAATGGTCAATGAAGAATGAACGATGAAGAATGAACAAGGATCAATGATCAATGACGAATGAACGATGAAGAATGAACAAGGATCAATGATCAATGAAGAATGAACAAGGATCAATGATCAAAGAAGAATGAACGATGAAGAATGAACAAGGTTCAATGATTAATGAAGAATGAACGATGAAGAATGAACAAGGATTAATGGTCAATGACGAATGAACGATGAAGAATGAACAAGGAACAATGATCAATGAAGAATGATCGATGAAGAATGAACAAGGATTAATGGTCAATGAAGAATGAACGATGAAGAATGAACAAGGATCAATGGTCAATGAAGAATGAACGATGAAGAATGAACAAGGATCAATGATCAATGAAGAATGAACAAGGATCAATGATCAAAGAAGAATGAACGATGAAGAATGAACAAGGATCAATGATCAATGAAGAATGAACGATGAAGAATGAACAAGGATTAATGGTCAATGACGAATGAACGATGAAGAATGAACAAGGATCAATGATCAATGACGAATGAACGATAAAGAATGAACAAGGATCAATGATCAATGAAGAATGAACAAGGATCAATGATCAATGACGAATGAACGATGAAGAATGAACAAGGATCAATGATCAATGAAGAATGAACAAGGATCAATGATCAAAGAAGAATGAACGATGAAGAATGAACAAGGTTCAATGATCAATGAAGAATGAACGATGAAGAATGAACAAGGATTAATGGTCAATGACGAATGAACGATGAAGAATGAACAAGGATCAATGATCAATGAAGAATGAACGATGAAGAATGAACAAGGATTAATGGTCAATGACGAATGAACGATGAAGAATGAACAAGGATCAATGATCAATGAAGAATGAACGATGAAGAATGAACAAGGATCAATGATAAATGAAAAATGAAAGATGAAGAATGAATAAGGATCAATGATCAATGACGAATGAACGATGAAGAATGAACAAGGATCAATGATCAATGAAGAATGAACGATGAAGAATGAACAAGGAGTAATGGTCAATGACGAATGAACGATGAAGAATGAACAAGGATCAATGATCAATGACGAATGAACGATGAAGAATGAACAAGGATCAATGATCAATGAAGAATGAACGATGAAGAATGAACAAGGATCAATGATCAATGAAGAATGAACGATGAAGAATGAACAAGGATCAATGATCAATGAAGAATGAACGATGAAGAATGAACAAGGAACAATGATCAATGAAGAATGATCGATGAAGAATGAACAAGGATTAATGGTCAATGAAGAATGAACGATGAAGAATGAACAAGGATCAATGGTCAATGAAGAATGAACGATGAAGAATGAACAAGGATCAATGATCAATGAAGAATGAACAAGGATCAATGATCAAAGAAGAATGAACGATGAAGAATGAACAAGGATCAATGATCAATGAAGAATGAACGATGAAGAATGAACAAGGAGTAATGGTCAATGACGAATGAACGATGAAGAATGAACAAGGATCAATGATCAATGACGAATGAACGATGAAGAATGAACAAGGATCAATGATCAATGAAGAATGAACGATGAAGAATGAACAAGGATCAATGATCAATGACGAATGAACGATGAAGAATGAACAAGGATCAATGATTAATGAAGAATGAACAAGGATCAATGATCAAAGAAGAATGAACGATGAAGAATGAACAAGGTTCAATGATCAATGAAGAATGAACGATGAAGAATGAACAAGGATTAATGGTCAATGACGAATGAACGATGAAGAATGAACAAGGATCAATGATCAATGAAGAATGAACGATGAAGAATGAACAAGGATTAATGGTCAATGACGAATGAACGATGAAGAATGAACAAGGATCAATGATCAATGAAGAATGAACGATGAAGAATGAACAAGGATCAATGATAAATGAAAAATGAACGATGAAGAATGAACAAGGATCAATGATCAATGAAGAATGAGCGATGAAGAATGAACAAGGAACAATGATCAATGAAGAATGAACAAGGATTAATGGTCAATGAAGAATGAACGATGAAGAATGAACAAGGATCAATGGTCAATGAAGAATGAACGATGAAGAATGAACAAGGATCAATGATCAATGAAGAATGAACAAGGATCAATGATCAAAGAAGAATGAACGATGAAGAATGAACAAGGATCAATGATCAATGAAGAATGAACGATGAAGAATGAACAAGGAGTAATGGTCAATGACGACAGAACGATGAAGAATGAACAAGGATCAATGATCAATGACGAATGAACGATGAAGAATGAACAAGGATCAATGATCAATGAAGAATGAACGATGAAGAATGAACAAGGATCAATGATCAATGACGAATGAACGATGAAGAATGAACAAGGATCAATGATCAATGAAGAATGAACAAGGATCAATGATCAAAGAAGAATGAACGATGAAGAATGAACAAGGTTCAATGATCAATGAAGAATGAACGATGAAGAATGAACAAGGATTAATGGTCAATGACGAATGAACGATGAAGAATGAACAAGGATCAATGATCAATGAAGAATGAACGATGAAGAATGAACAAGGATTAATGGTCAATGACGAATGAACGATGAAGAATGAACAAGGATCAATGATCAATGAAGAATGAACGATGAAGAATGAACAAGGATCAATGATAAATGAAAAATGAAAGATGAAGAATGAATAAGGATCAATGATCAATGACGAATGAACGATGAAGAATGAACAAGGATCAATGATCAATGAAGAATGAACGATGAAGAATGAACAAGGAGTAATGGTCAATGACGAATGAACGATGAAGAATGAACAAGGATCAATGATCAATGACGAATGAACGATGAAGAATGAACAAGGATCAATGATCAATGAAGAATGAACGATGAAGAATGAACAAGGATCAATGATCAATGAAGAATGAACGATGAAGAATGAACAAGGATCAATGATCAATGAAGAATGAACGATGAAGAATGAACAAGGAACAATGATCAATGAAGAATGATCGATGAAGAATGAACAAGGATTAATGGTCAATGAAGAATGAACGATGAAGAATGAACAAGGATCAATGGTCAATGAAGAATGAACGATGAAGAATGAACAAGGTTCAATGATCAATGAAGAATGAACAAGGATCAATGATCAAAGAAGAATGAACGATGAAGAATGAACAAGGATCAATGATCAATGAAGAATGAACGATGAAGAATGAACAAGGAGTAATGGTCAATGACGAATGAACGATGAAGAATGAACAAGGATCAATGATCAATGACGAATGAACGATGAAGAATGAACAAGGATCAATGATCAATGAAGAATGAACGATGAAGAATGAACAAGGATCAATGATCAATGACGAATGAACGATGAAGAATGAACAAGGATCAATGATTAATGAAGAATGAACAAGGATCAATGATCAAAGAAGAATGAACGATGAAGAATGAACAAGGTTCAATGATCAATGAAGAATGAACGATGAAGAATGAACAAGGATTAATGGTCAATGACGAATGAACGATGAAGAATGAACAAGGATCAATGATCAATGAAGAATGAACGATGAAGAATGAACAAGGATTAATGGTCAATGACGAATGAACGATGAAGAATGAACAAGGATCAATGATCAATGAAGAATGAACGATGAAGAATGAACAAGGATCAATGATAAATGAAAAATGAACGATGAAGAATGAACAAGGATCAATGATCAATGAAGAATGAGCGATGAAGAATGAACAAGGAACAATGATCAATGAAGAATGAACAAGGATCAATGATAAATGAAAAATGAACGATGAAGAATGAACAAGGATCAATGGTCAATGACGAATGAACGATGAAGAATGAACAAGGATCAATGATCAATGAAGAATGAACAAGGATCAATGATCAAAGAAGAATGAAGGATGAAGAATGAACAAGGATCAATGATCAATGAAGAATGAACGATGAAGAATGAACAAGGAGTAATGGTCAATGACGACAGAACGATGAAGAATGAACAAGGATCAATGATCAATGACGAATGAACGATGAAGAATGAACAAGGATCAATGATCAATGAAGAATGAACGATGAAGAATGAACAAGGATCAATGATCAATGACGAATGAACGATGAAGAATGAACAAGGATCAATGATCAATGAAGAATGAACAAGGATCAATGATCAAAGAAGAATGAACGATGAAGAATGAACAAGGTTCAATGATCAATGAAGAATGAACGATGAAGAATGAACAAGGATTAATGGTCAATGACGAATGAACGATGAAGAATGAACAAGGATCAATGATCAATGAAGAATGAACGATGAAGAATGAACAAGGATTAATGGTCAATGACGAATGAACGATGAGGAATGAACAAGGATCAATGATCAATGAAGAATGAACGATGAAGAATGAACAAGGATCAATGATAAATGAAAAACGAAAGATGAAGAATGAATAAGGATCAATGATCAATGACGAATGAACGATGAAGAATGAACAAGGATCAATGGTCAATGAAGAATGAACGATGAAGAATGAACAAGGAGTAATGGTCAATGACGAATGAACGATGAAGAATGAACAAGGATCAATGATCAATGACGAATGAACGATGAAGAATGAACAAGGATCAATGATCAATGAAGAATGAACGATGAAGAATGAACAAGGATCAATGATCAATGAAGAATGAACGATGAAGAATGAACAAGGATCAATGATCAATGAAGAATGAACGATGAAGAATGAACAAGGAACAATGATCAATGAAGAATGATCGATGAAGAATGAACAAGGATTAATGGTCAATGAAGAATGAACGATGAAGAATGAACAAGGATCAATGGTCAATGAAGAATGAACGATGAAGAATGAACAAGGATCAATGATCAATGACGAATGAACGATGAAGAATGAACAAGGATCAATGATTAATGAAGAATGAACAAGGATCAATGATCAAAGAAGAATGAACGATGAAGAATGAACAAGGTTCAATGATCAATGAAGAATGAACGATGAAGAATGAACAAGGATTAATGGTCAATGACGAATGAACGATGAAGAATGAACAAGGATCAATGATCAATGAAGAATGAACGATGAAGAATGAACAAGGATTAATGGTCAATGACGAATGAGCGATGAAGAATGAACAAGGATCAATGATCAATGAAGAATGAACGATGAAGAATGAACAAGGAACAATGATCAATGAAGAATGATCGATGAAGAATGAACAAGGATTAATGGTCAATGAAGAATGAACGATGAAGAATGAACAAGGATCAATGGTCAATGAAGAATGAACGATGAAGAATGAACAAGGATCAATGATCAATGAAGAATGAACAAGGATCAATGATCAATGAAGAATGAACGATGAAGAATGAACAAGGAGTAATGGTCAATGACGAATGAACGATGAAGAATGAACAAGGATCAATGATCAATGACTAATGAACGATGAAGAATGAACAAGGATCAATGATCAATGAAGAATGAACGATGAAGAATGAACAAGGATCAATGATCAAAGAAGAATGAACGATGAAGAATGAACAAGGATCAATGATCAATGAAGAATGAACGATGAAGAATGAACAAGGATCAATGATCAATGAAGAATGAACGATGAAGAATGAACAAGGAACAATGATCAATGAAGAATGATCGATGAAGAATGAACAAGGATTAATGGTCAATGAAGAATGAACGATGAAGAATGAACAAGGATCAATGATCAATGACGAATGAACGATGAAGAATGAACAAGGATCAATGATCAATGAAGAATGAACAAGGATCAATGATCAAAGAAGAATGAACGATGAAGAATGAACAAGGTTCAATGATTAATGAAGAATGAACGATGAAGAATGAACAAGGATTAATGGTCAATGACGAATGAACGATGAAGAATGAACAAGGATCAATGATCAATGAAGAATGAACGATGAAGAATGAACAAGGATCAATGATAAATGAAAAATGAACGATGAAGAATGAATAAGGATCAATGATCAATGACGAATGAACGATGAAGAATGAACAAGGATCAATGATCAATGAAGAATGAACGATGAAGAATGAACAAGGAGTAATGGTCAATGACGAATGAGCGATGAAGAATGAACAAGGATCAATGATCAATGAAGAATGAACGATGAAGAATGAACAAGGAACAATGATCAATGAAGAATGATCGATGAAGAATGAACAAGGATTAATGGTCAATGAAGAATGAACGATGAAGAATGAACAAGGATCAATGGTCAATGAAGAATGAACGATGAAGAATGAACAAGGATCAATGATCAATGAAGAATGAACGATGAAGAATGAACAAGGAGTAATGGTCAATGACGAATGAACGATGAAGAATGAACAAGGATCAATGATCAATGACGAATGAACGATGAAGAATGAACAAGGATCAATGATCAATGAAGAATGAACGATGAAGAATGAACAAGGATCAATGATCAAAGAAGAATGAACGATGAAGAATGAACAAGGATCAATGATCAATGAAGAATGAACGATGAAGAATGAACAAGGATCAATGATCAATGAAGAATGAACGATGAAGAATGAACAAGGAACAATGATCAATGAAGAATGATCGATGAAGAATGAACAAGGATGAATGGTCAATGAAGAATGAACGATGAAGAATGAACAAGGATCAATGGTCAATGAAGAATGAACAAGGATCAATGATCAATGACGAATGAACAAGGATCAATGATCAATGACGAATGAACGATGAAGAATGAACAAGGATCAATGATCAATGAAGAATGAACGATGAAGAATGAACAAGGATCAATGATCAATGACGAATGAACGATGAAGAATGAACAAGGATCAATGATCAATGAAGAATGAACAAGGATCAATGATCAAAGAAGAATGAACGATGAAGAATGAACAAGGTTCAATGATCAATGAAGAATGAACGATGAAGAATGAACAAGGATTAATGGTCAATGACGAATGAACGATGAAGAATGAACAAGGATCAATGATCAATGAAGAATGAACGATGAAGAATGAACAAGGATTAATGGTCAATGACGAATGAACGATGAAGAATGAACAAGGATCAATGATCAATGAAGAATGAACGATGAAGAATGAACAAGGATCAATGATAAATGAAAAACGAAAGATGAAGAATGAATAAGGATCAATGATCAATGACGAATGAACGATGAAGAATGAACAAGGATCAATGATCAATGAAGAATGAACGATGAAGAATGAACAAGGAGTAATGGTCAATGACGAATGAACGATGAAGAATGAACAAGGATCAATGATCAATGACGAATGAACGATGAAGAATGAACAAGGATCAATGATCAATGAAGAATGAACGATGAAGAATGAACAAGGATCAATGATCAATGAAGAATGAACGATGAAGAATGAACAAGGATCAATGATCAATGAAGAATGAACGATGAAGAATGAACAAGGAACAATGATCAATGAAGAATGATCGATGAAGAATGAACAAGGATTAATGGTCAATGAAGAATGAACGATGAAGAATGAACAAGGATCAATGGTCAATGAAGAATGAACGATGAAGAATGAACAAGGATCAATGATCAATGACGAATGAACGATGAAGAATGAACAAGGATCAATGATTAATGAAGAATGAACAAGGATCAATGATCAAAGAAGAATGAACGATGAAGAATGAACAAGGTTCAATGATCAATGAAGAATGAACGATGAAGAATGAACAAGGATTAATGGTCAATGACGAATGAACGATGAAGAATGAACAAGGATCAATGATCAATGAAGAATGAACGATGAAGAATGAACAAGGATTAATGGTCAATGACGAATGAACGATGAAGAATGAACAAGGATCAATGATCAATGAAGAATGAACGATGAAGAATGAACAAGGATCAATGATAAATGAAAAATGAACGATGAAGAATGAACAAGGATCAATGATCAATGAAGAATGAGCGATGAAGAATGAACAAGGAACAATGATCAATGAAGAATGAACAAGGATTAATGGTCAATGAAGAATGAACGATGAAGAATGAACAAGGATCAATGGTCAATGAAGAATGAACGATGAAGAATGAACAAGGATCAATGATCAATGAAGAATGAACAAGGATCAATGATCAAAGAAGAATGAACGATGAAGAATGAACAAGGATCAATGATCAATGAAGAATGAACGATGAAGAATGAACAAGGAGTAATGGTCAATGACGACAGAACGATGAAGAATGAACAAGGATCAATGATCAATGACGAATGAACGATGAAGAATGAACAAGGATCAATGATCAATGAAGAATGAACGATGAAGAATGAACAAGGATCAATGATCAATGACGAATGAACGATGAAGAATGAACAAGGATCAATGATCAATGAAGAATGAACAAGGATCAATGATCAAAGAAGAATGAACGATGAAGAATGAACAAGGTTCAATGATTAATGAAGAATGAACGATGAAGAATGAACAAGGATTAATGGTCAATGACGAATGAACGATGAAGAATGAACAAGGATCAATGATCAATGAAGAATGAACGATGAAGAATGAACAAGGATCAATGATAAATGAAAAATGAACGATGAAGAATGAATAAGGATCAATGATCAATGACGAATGAACGATGAAGAATGAACAAGGATCAATGATCAATGAAGAATGAACGATGAAGAATGAACAAGGAGTAATGGTCAATGACGAATGAACGATGAAGAATGAACAAGGATCAATGATCAATGACGAATGAACGATGAAGAATGAACAAGGATTAATGGTCAATGACGAATGAACGATGAAGAATGAACAAGGATCAATGATCAATGACGAATGAACGATGAAGAATGAACAAGGATCAATGATCAATGAAGAATGAACAAGGATCAATGATCAAAGAAGAATGAACGATGAAGAATGAACAAGGTTCAATGATTAATGAAGAATGAACGATGAAGAATGAACAAGGATTAATGGTCAATGACGAATGAACGATGAAGAATGAACAAGGATCAATGATCAATGAAGAATGAACGATGAAGAATGAACAAGGATCAATGATAAATGAAAAATGAACGATGAAGAATGAATAAGGATCAATGATCAATGACGAATGAACGATGAAGAATGAACAAGGATCAATGATCAATGAAGAATGAACGATGAAGAATGAACAAGGAGTAATGGTCAATGACGAATGAACGATGAAGAATGAACAAGGATCAATGATCAATGACGAATGAACGATGAAGAATGAACAAGGATTAATGGTCAATGACGAATGAACGATGAAGAATGAACAAGGATCAATGATCAATGAAGAATGAACGATGAAGAATGAACAAGGATCAATGATAAATGAAAAATGAACGATGAAGAATGAATAAGGATCAATGATCAATGACGAATGAACGATGAAGAATGAACAAGGATCAATGATCAATGAAGAATGAACAAGGATCAATGATCAAAGAAGAATGAAGGATGAAGAATGAACAAGGATCAATGATCAATGAAGAATGAACGATGAAGAATGAACAAGGAGTAATGATCAATGACGACAGAACGATGAAGAATGAACAAGGATCAATGATCAATGACGAATGAACGATGAAGAATGAACAAGGATCAATGATCAATGAAGAATGAACGATGAAGAATGAACAAGGATCAATGATCAATGACGAATGAACGATGAAGAATGAACAAGGATCAATGATCAATGAAGAATGAACAAGGATCAATGATCAAAGAAGAATGAACGATGAAGAATGAACAAGGTTCAATGATCAATGAAGAATGAACGATGAAGAATGAACAAGGATTAATGGTCAATGACGAATGAACGATGAAGAATGAACAAGGATCAATGATCAATGAAGAATGAACGATGAAGAATGAACAAGGATTAATGGTCAATGACGAATGAACGATGAAGAATGAACAAGGATCAATGATCAATGAAGAATGAACGATGAAGAATGAACAAGGATCAATGATAAATGAAAAATGAAAGATGAAGAATGAATAAGGATCAATGATCAATGACGAATGAACGATGAAGAATGAACAAGGATCAATGATCAATGAAGAATGAACGATGAAGAATGAACAAGGAGTAATGGTCAATGACGAATGAACGATGAAGAATGAATAAGGATCAATGATCAATGACGAATGAACGATGAAGAATGAACAAGGATCAATGATTAATGAAGAATGAACGATGAAGAATGAACAAGGATCAATGATCAATGAAGAATGAACGATGAAGAATGAACAAGGATCAATGATCAATGAAGAATGAACGATGAAGAATGAACAAGGAACAATGATCAATGAAGAATGATCGATGAAGAATGAACAAGGATTAATGGTCAATGAAGAATGAACGATGAAGAATGAACAAGGATCAATGGTCAATGAAGAATGAACGATGAAGAATAAACAAGGATCAATGATCAATGAAGAATGAACAAGGATCAATGATCAAAGAAGAATGAACGATGAAGAATGAACAAGGATCAATGATCAATGAAGAATGAACGATGAAGAATGAACAAGGAGTAATGGTCAATGACGAATGAACGATGAAGAATGAACAAGGATCAATCATCAATGACGAATGAACGATGAAGAATGAACAAGGATCAATGATCAATGAAGAATGAACGATGAAGAATGAACAAGGATCAATGATCAATGACGAATGAACGATGAAGAATGAACAAGGATCAATGATTAATGAAGAATGAACAAGGATCAATGATCAAAGAAGAATGAACGATGAAGAATGAACAAGGTTCAATGATCAATGAAGAATGAACGATGAAGAATGAACAAGGATTAATGGTCAATGACGAATGAACGATGAAGAATGAACAAGGATCAATGATCAATGAAGAATGAACGATGAAGAATGAACAAGGATTAATGGTCAATGACGAATGAACGATGAAGAATGAACAAGGATCAATGATCAATGAAGAATGAACGATGAAGAATGAACAAGGATCAATGATAAATGAAAAATGAACGATGAAGAATGAATAAGGATCAATGATCAATGACGAATGAACGATGAAGAATGAACAAGGATCAATGATCAATGAAGAATCAACGATGAAGAATGAACAAGGAGTAATGGTCAATGACGAATGAACGATGAAGAATGAACAAGGATCAATGATCAATGACGAATGAACGATGAAGAATTAACAAGGATCAATGATCAATGAAGAATGAACGATGAAGAATGAACAAGGATCAATGATCAATGAAGAATGAGCGATGAAGAATGAACAAGGAACAATGATCAATGAAGAATGAACAAGGATTAATGGTCAATGAAGAATGAACGATGAAGAATGAACAAGGATCAATGGTCAATGAAGAATGAACGATGAAGAATGAACAAGGATCAATGATCAATGAAGAATGAACAAGGATCAATGATCAAAGAAGAATGAACGATGAAGAATGAACAAGGATCAATGATCAATGAAGAATGAACGATGAAGAATGAACAAGGAGTAATGGTCAATGACGACAGAACGATGAAGAATGAACAAGGATCAATGATCAATGACGAATGAACGATGAAGAATGAACAAGGATCAATGATCAATGAAGAATGAACGATGAAGAATGAACAAGGATCAATGATCAATGACGAATGAACGATGAAGAATGAACAAGGATCAATGATCAATGAAGAATGAACGATGAAGAATGAACAAGGATCAATGATAAATGAAAAATGAACGATGAAGAATGAATAAGGATCAATGATCAATGACGAATGAACGATGAAGAATGAACAAGGATCAATGATCAATGAAGAATCAACGATGAAGAATGAACAAGGAGTAATGGTCAATGACGAATGAACGATGAAGAATGAACAAGGATCAATGATCAATGACGAATGAACGATGAAGAATTAACAAGGATCAATGATCAATGAAGAATGAACGATGAAGAATGAACAAGGATCAATGATCAATGAAGAATGAGCGATGAAGAATGAACAAGGAACAATGATCAATGAAGAATGAACAAGGATTAATGGTCAATGAAGAATGAACGATGAAGAATGAACAAGGATCAATGGTCAATGAAGAATGAACGATGAAGAATGAACAAGGATCAATGATCAATGAAGAATGAACAAGGATCAATGATCAAAGAAGAATGAACGATGAAGAATGAACAAGGATCAATGATCAATGAAGAATGAACGATGAAGAATGAACAAGGAGTAATGGTCAATGACGACAGAACGATGAAGAATGAACAAGGATCAATGATCAATGACGAATGAACGATGAAGAATGAACAAGGATCAATGATCAATGAAGAATGAACGATGAAGAATGAACAAGGATCAATGATCAATGACGAATGAACGATGAAGAATGAACAAGGATCAATGATCAATGAAGAATGAACAAGGATCAATGATCAAAGAAGAATGAACGATGAAGAATGAACAAGGTTCAATGATTAATGAAGAATGAACGATGAAGAATGAACAAGGATTAATGGTCAATGACGAATGAACGATGAAGAATGAACAAGGATCAATGATCAATGAAGAATGAACGATGAAGAATGAACAAGGATCAATGATAAATGAAAAATGAACGATGAAGAATGAATAAGGATCAATGATCAATGACGAATGAACGATGAAGAATGAACAAGGATCAATGATCAATGAAGAATGAACGATGAAGAATGAACAAGGAGTAATGGTCAATGACGAATGAACGATGAAGAATGAACAAGGATCAATGATCAATGACGAATGAACGATGAAAAATGAACAAGGATCAATGATCAATGAAGAATGAACGATGAAGAATGAACAAGGATCAATGATCAAAGAAGAATGAACGATGAAGAATGAACAAGGATCAATGATCAATGAAGAATGAACGATGAAGAATGAACAAGGATCAATGATCAATGAAGAATGAACGATGAAGAATGAACAAGGAACAATGATCAATGAAGAATGATCGATGAAGAATGAACAAGGATTAATGGTCAATGAAGAATGAACGATGAAGAATGAACAAGGATCAATGGTCAATGAAGAATGAACAAGGATCAATGATCAATGACGAATGAACAAGGATCAATGATCAATGACGAATGAACGATGAAGAATGAACAAGGATCAATGATCAATGACGAATGAACGATGAAGAATGAACAAGGATCAATGATCAATGAAGAATGAACGATGAAGAATGAACAAGGAGTAATGGTCAATGACGAATGAACGATGAAGAATGAACAAGGATCAATGATCAATGAAGAATGAACGATGAAGAATGAACAAGGAACAATGATCAATGAAGAATGATCGATGAAGAATGAACAAGGATTAATGGTCAATGAAGAATGAACGATGAAGAATGAACAAGGATCAATGGTCAATGAAGAATGAACGATGAAGAATGAACAAGGATCAATGATCAATGAAGAATGAACAAGGATCAATGATCAAAGAAGAATGAACGATGAAGAATGAACAAGGATCAATGATCAATGAAGAATGAACGATGAAGAATGAACAAGGAGTAATGGTCAATGACGAATGAACGATGAAGAATGAACAAGGATCAATGATCAATGACGAATGAACGATGAAGAATGAACAAGGATCAATGATCAATGAAGAATGAACAAGGATCAATGATCAATGACGAATGAACGATGAAGAATGAACAAGGATCAATGATCAATGAAGAATGAACAAGGATCAATGATCAAAGAAGAATGAACGATGAAGAATGAACAAGGTTCAATGATCAATGAAGAATGAACGATGAAGAATGAACAAGGATTAATGGTCAATGACGAATGAACGATGAAGAATGAACAAGGATCAATGATCAATGAAGAATGAACGATGAAGAATGAACAAGGATTAATGGCCAATGACGAATGAACGATGAAGAATGAACAAGGATCAATGATCAATGAAGAATGAACGATGAAGAATGAACAAGGATCAATGATAAATGAAAAATGAACGATGATGAATGAATAAGGATCAATGATCAATGACGAATGAACGATGAAGAATGAACAAGGATCAATGATCAATGATCAATGAAGAATGAACAAGGATCAATGATCAAAGAAGAATGAACGATGAAGAATGAACAAGGATCAATGATCAATGAAGAATGAACGATGAAGAATGAACAAGGAGTAATGGTCAATGACGACAGAACGATGAAGAATGAACAAGGATCAATGATCAATGACGAATGAACGATGAAGAATGAACAAGGATCAATGATCAAAGAAGAATGAACGATGAAGAATGAACAAGGATCAATGGTCAATGAAGAATGAACGATGAAGAATGAACAAGGATTAATGGTCAATGACGAATGAACGATGAAGAATGAACAAGGATGAATGATCAATGAAGAATGAACGATGAAGAATGAACAAGGATTAATGGTCAATGATGAATGAACGATGAAGAATGAACAAGGATCAATGATCAATTACGAATGAACGATGAAGAATGAACAAGGATCAATGATCAATGACGAATGAACGATGAAGAATGAACAAGGATCAATGATCAATGAAGAATGAACAAGGATCAATGATCAAAGAAGAATGAACGATGAAGAATGAACAAGGTTCAATGATCAATGAAGAATGAACGATGAAGAATGAACAAGGATTAATGGTCAATGACGAATGAACGATGAAGAATGAACAAGGATCAATGATCAATGAAAAATGAACGATGAAGAATGAACAAGGATTAATGGTCAATGACGAATGAACGATGAAGAATGAACAAGGATCAATGATCAATGAAGAATGAACGATGAAGAATGAACAAGGATCAATGATAAATGAAAAATGAACGATGAAGAATGAATAAGGATCAATGATCAATGACGAATGAACGATGAAGAATGAACAAGGATCAATGATCAATGAAGAATGAACGATGAAGAATGAACAAGGAGTAATGGTCAATGACGAATGAACGATAAAGAATGAACAAGGATCAATGATCAATGACGAATGAACGATGAAGAATGAACAAGGATCAATGATCAATGAAGAATGAACGATGAAGAATGAACAAGGATCAATGATCAATGAAGAATGAACGATGAAGAATGAACAAGGAACAATGATCAATGAAGAATGATCGATGAAGAATGAACAAGGATTAATGGTCAATGAAGAATGAACGATGAAGAATGAACAAGGATCAATGGTCAATGAAGAATGAACGATGAAGAATGAACAAGGATCAATGATCAATGAAGAATGAACAAGGATCAATGATCAAAGAAGAATGAACGATGAAGAATGAACAAGGATCAATGATCAATGAAGAATGAACGATGAAGAATGAACAAGGAGTAATGGTCAATGACGAATGAACGATGAAGAATGAACAAGGATCAATGATCAATGACGAATGAACGATGAAGAATGAACAAGGATCAATGATCAATGAAGAATGAACAAGGATCAATGATCAATGACGAATGAACGATGAAGAATGAACAAGGATCAATGATCAATGAAGAATGAACAAGGATCAATGATCAAAGAAGAATGAACGATGAAGAATGAACAAGGTTCAATGATCAATGAAGAATGAACGATGAAGAATGAACAAGGATTAATGGTCAATGACGAATGAACGATGAAGAATGAACAAGGATCAATGATCAATGAAGAATGAACGATGAAAAATGAACAAGGATTAATGGTCAATGACGAATGAACGATGAAGAATGAACAAGGATCAATGATCAATGAAGAATGAACGATGAAGAATGAACAAGGATCAATGATAAATGAAAAATGAACGATGAAGAATGAATAAGGATCAATGATCAATGACGAATGAACGATGAAGAATGAACAAGGATCAATGATCAATGAAGAATGAACAAGGATCAATGATCAAAGAAGAATGAACGATGAAGAATGAACAAGGATCAATGATCAATGAAGAATGAACGATGAAGAATGAACAAGGAGTAATGGTCAATGACGACAGAACGATGAAGAATGAACAAGGATCAATGATCAATGATGAATGAACGATGAAGAATGAACAAGGATCAATGATCAATGAAGAATGAACGATGAAGAATGAACAAGGATCAATGATCAATGACGAATGAACGATGAAGAATGAACAAGGATCAATGATCAATGACGAATGAACGATGAAGAAT
This sequence comes from Amaranthus tricolor, assembly GCF_026212465.1. NCBI lineage: Eukaryota > Viridiplantae > Streptophyta > Magnoliopsida > Caryophyllales > Amaranthaceae > Amaranthus > Amaranthus tricolor. The sequence goes on along the minus strand of NC_080059.1, from coordinate 25,457,235 downwards.
GAACAAGGATCAATGATCAATGAAGAATGAACAAGGATCAATGATCAAAGAAGAATGAACGATGAAGAATGAACAAGGTTCAATGATCAATGAAGAATGAACGATGAAGAATGAACAAGGAGTAATGGTCAATGACGAATGAACGATGAAGAATGAACAAGGATCAATGATCAATGACGAATGAACGATGAAGAATGAACAAGGATCAATGATCAATGAAGAATGAACGATGAAGAATGAACAAGGATCAATGATCAATGACGAATGAACGATGAAGAATGAACAAGGATCAATGATTAATGAAGAATGAACAAGGATCAATGATCAAAGAAGAATGAACGATGAAGAATGAACAAGGTTCAATGATCAATGAAGAATGAACGATGAAGAATGAACGATGAAGAATGAACAAGGATTAATGGTCAATGACGAATGAACGATGAAGAATGAACAAGGATCAATGATCAATGAAGAATGAACGATGAAGAATGAACAAGGATTAATGGTCAATGACGAATGAACGATGAAGAATGAACAAGGATCAATGATCAATGAAGAATGAACGATGAAGAATGAACAAGGATCAATGATAAATGAAAAATGAACGATGAAGAATGAATAAGGATCAATGATCAATGACGAATGAACGATGAAGAATGAACAAGGATCAATGATCAATGAAGAATGAACGATGAAGAATGAACAAGGAGTAATGGTCAATGACGAATGAACGATGAAGAATGAACAAGGATCAATGATCAATGACGAATGAACGATGAAGAATGAACAAGGATCAATGATCAATGAAGAATGAACGATGAAGAATGAACAAGGATCAATGATCAATGAAGAATGAACGATGAAGAATGAACAAGGATCAATGATCAATGAAGAATGAACGATGATGAATGAACAAGGAACAATGATCAATGAAGAATGATCGATGAAGAATGAACAAGGATTAATGGTCAATGAAGAATGAACGATGAAGAATGAACAAGGATCAATGGTCAATGAAGAATGAACGATGAAGAATGAACAAGGATCAATGATCAATGAAGAATGAACGATGAAGAATGAACAAGGATCAATGATAAATGAAAAATGAACGATGAAGAATGAATAAGGATCAATGATCAATGACGAATGAACGATGAAGAATGAACAAGGATCAATGATCAATGAAGAATCAACGATGAAGAATGAACAAGGAGTAATGGTCAATGACGAATGAACGATGAAGAATGAACAAGGATCAATGATCAATGACGAATGAACGATGAAGAATGAACAAGGATCAATGATCAATGAAGAATGAACGATGAAGAATGAACAAGGATCAATGATCAATGAAGAATGAGCGATGAAGAATGAACAAGGAACAATGATCAATGAAGAATGAACAAGGATTAATGGTCAATGAAGAATGAACGATGAAGAATGAACAAGGATCAATGATCAATGAAGAATGAACGATGAAGAATGAACAAGGAGTAATGGTCAATGACGACAGAACGATGAAGAATGAACAAGGATCAATGATCAATGACGAATGAACGATGAAGAATGAACAAGGATCAATGATCAATGAAGAATGAACAAGGATCAATGATCAATGACGAATGAACGATGAAGAATGAACAAGGATCAATGATCAATGAAGAATGAACAAGGATCAATGATCAAAGAAGAATGAACGATGAAGAATGAACAAGGTTCAATGATCAATGAAGAATGAACGATGAAGAATGAACAAGGATTAATGGTCAATGACGAATGAACGATGAAGAATGAACAAGGATCAATGATCAATGAAGAATGAACGATGAAGAATGAATAAGGATTAATGGTCAATGACGAATGAACGATGAAGAATGAACAAGGATCAATGATCAATGAAGAATGAACGATGAAGAATGAACAAGGATCAATGATCAATGAAGAATGAACGATGAAGAATGAACAAGGAAGAATGATCAATGAAGAATGATCGATGAAGAATGAACAAGGATTAATGGTCAATGAAGAATGAACGATGAAGAATGAACAAGGATCAATGGTCAATGAAGAATGAACGATGAAGAATGAACAAGGATCAATGATCAATGAAGAATGAACAAGGATCAATGATCAAAGAAGAATGAACGATGAAGAATGAACAAGGATCAATGATCAATGAAGAATGAACGATGAAGAATGAACAAGGAGTAATGGTCAATGACGAATGAACGATGAAGAATGAACAAGGATCAATGATCAATGACGAATGAACGATGAAGAATGAACAAGGATCAATGATCAATGAAGAATGAACGATGAAGAATGAACAAGGATCAATGATCAATGACGAATGAACGATGAAGAATGAACAAGGATCAATGATTAATGAAGAATGAACAAGGATCAATGATCAAAGAAGAATGAACGATGAAGAATGAACAAGGATCAATGATCAATGAAGAATGAAGGATGAAGAATGAACAAGGATCAATGATCAATGACGAATGAACGATGAAGAATGAACAAGGATCAATGATTAATGAAGAATGAACAAGGATCAATGATCAAAGAAGAATGAACGATGAAGAATGAACAAGGTTCAATGATCAATGAAGAATGAACGATGAAGAATGAACAAGGATTAATGGTCAATGACGAATGAACGATGAAGAATGAACAAGGATCAATGATCAATGAAGAATGAACGATGAAGAATGAACAAGGATTAATGGTCAATGACGAATGAACGATGAAGAATGAACAAGGATCAATGATCAATGAAGAATGAACGATGAAGAATGAACAAGGATCAATGATAAATGAAAAATGAACGATGAAGAATGAATAAGGATCAATGATCAATGACGAATGAACGATGAAGAATGAACAAGGATCAATGATCAATGAAGAATCAACGATGAAGAATGAACAAGGAGTAATGGTCAATGACGAATGAACGATGAAGAATGAACAAGGATCAATGATCAATGACGAATGAACGATGAAGAATGAACAAGGATCAATGATCAATGAAGAATGAACGATGAAGAATGAACAAGGATCAATGATCAATGAAGAATGAGCGATGAAGAATGAACAAGGAACAATGATCAATGAAGAATGAACAAGGATTAATGGTCAATGAAGAATGAACGATGAAGAATGAACAAGGATCAATGGTCAATGAAGAATGAACGATGAAGAATGAACAAGGATCAATGATCAATGAAGAATGAACAAGGATCAATGATCAAAGAAGAATGAACGATGAAGAATGAACAAGGATCAATGATCAATGAAGAATGAACGATGAAGAATGAACAAGGAGTAATGGTCAATGACGACAGAACGATGAAGAATGAACAAGGATCAATGATCAATGACGAATGAACGATGAAGAATGAACAAGGATCAATGATCAATGAAGAATGAACAAGGATCAATGATCAATGACGAATGAACGATGAAGAATGAACAAGGATCAATGATCAATGAAGAATGAACAAGGATCAATGATCAAAGAAGAATGAACGATGAAGAATGAACAAGGTTCAATGATCAATGAAGAATGAACGATGAAGAATGAAAAAGGATTAATGGTCAATGACGAATGAACGATGAAGAATGAACAAGGATCAATGATCAATGAAGAATGAACGATGAAGAATGAACAAGGATTAATGGTCAATGACGAATGAACGATGAAGAATGAACAAGGATCAATGATCAATGAAGAATGAACGATGAAGAATGAACAAGGATCAATGATAAATGAAAAATGAACGATGAAGAATGAATAAGGATCAATGATCAATGACGAATGAACGATGAAGAATGAACAAGGATCAATGATCAATGAAGAATCAACGATGAAGAATGAACAAGGAGTAATGGTCAATGACGAATGAACGATGAAGAATGAACAAGGATCAATGATCAATGACGAATGAACGATGAAGAATGAACAAGGATCAATGATCAATGAAGAATGAACGATGATGAATGAACAAGGAACAATGATCAATGAAGAATGATCGATGAAGAATGAACAAGGATTAATGGTCAATGAAGAATGAACGATGAAGAATGAACAAGGATCAATGGTCAATGAAGAATGAACGATGAAGAATGAACAAGGATCAATGATCAATGAAGAATGAACGATGAAGAATGAACAAGGATCAATGATAAATGAAAAATGAACGATGAAGAATGAACGATGAAGAATGAACAAGGATCAATGATCAAAGAAGAATGAACGATGAAGAATGAACAAGGATCAATGGTCAATGAAGAATGAACGATGAAGAATGAACAAGGATTAATGGTCAATGACGAATGAACGATGAAGAATGAACAAGGATGAATGATCAATGAAGAATGAACGATGAAGAATGAACAAGGATTAATGGTCAATGATGAATGAACGATGAAGAATGAACAAGGATCAATGATCAATTACGAATGAACGATGAAGAATGAACAAGGATCAATGATCAATGACGAATGAACGATGAAGAATGAACAAGGATCAATGATCAATGAAGAATGAACAAGGATCAATGATCAAAGAAGAATGAACGATGAAGAATGAACAAGGTTCAATGATCAATGAAGAATGAACGATGAAGAATGAACAAGGATTAATGGTCAATGACGAATGAACGATGAAGAATGAACAAGGATCAATGATCAATGAAAAATGAACGATGAAGAATGAACAAGGATTAATGGTCAATGACGAATGAACGATGAAGAATGAACAAGGATCAATGATCAATGAAGAATGAACGATGAAGAATGAACAAGGATCAATGATAAATGAAAAATGAACGATGAAGAATGAATAAGGATCAATGATCAATGACGAATGAACGATGAAGAATGAACAAGGATCAATGATCAATGAAGAATGAACGATGAAGAATGAACAAGGAGTAATGGTCAATGACGAATGAACGATAAAGAATGAACAAGGATCAATGATCAATGACGAATGAACGATGAAGAATGAACAAGGATCAATGATCAATGAAGAATGAACGATGAAGAATGAACAAGGATCAATGATCAATGAAGAATGAACGATGAAGAATGAACAAGGAACAATGATCAATGAAGAATGATCGATGAAGAATGAACAAGGATTAATGGTCAATGAAGAATGAACGATGAAGAATGAACAAGGATCAATGGTCAATGAAGAATGAACGATGAAGAATGAACAAGGATCAATGATCAATGAAGAATGAACAAGGATCAATGATCAAAGAAGAATGAACGATGAAGAATGAACAAGGATCAATGATCAATGAAGAATGAACGATGAAGAATGAACAAGGAGTAATGGTCAATGACGAATGAACGATGAAGAATGAACAAGGATCAATGATCAATGACGAATGAACGATGAAGAATGAACAAGGATCAATGATCAATGAAGAATGAACAAGGATCAATGATCAATGACGAATGAACGATGAAGAATGAACAAGGATCAATGATCAATGAAGAATGAACAAGGATCAATGATCAAAGAAGAATGAACGATGAAGAATGAACAAGGTTCAATGATCAATGAAGAATGAACGATGAAGAATGAACAAGGATTAATGGTCAATGACGAATGAACGATGAAGAATGAACAAGGATCAATGATCAATGAAGAATGAACGATGAAAAATGAACAAGGATTAATGGTCAATGACGAATGAACGATGAAGAATGAACAAGGATCAATGATCAATGAAGAATGAACGATGAAGAATGAACAAGGATCAATGATAAATGAAAAATGAACGATGAAGAATGAATAAGGATCAATGATCAATGACGAATGAACGATGAAGAATGAACAAGGATCAATGATCAATGAAGAATGAACAAGGATCAATGATCAAAGAAGAATGAACGATGAAGAATGAACAAGGATCAATGATCAATGAAGAATGAACGATGAAGAATGAACAAGGAGTAATGGTCAATGACGACAGAACGATGAAGAATGAACAAGGATCAATGATCAATGATGAATGAACGATGAAGAATGAACAAGGATCAATGATCAATGAAGAATGAACGATGAAGAATGAACAAGGATCAATGATCAATGACGAATGAACGATGAAGAATGAACAAGGATCAATGATCAATGACGAATGAACGATGAAGAATGAACAAGGATCAATGATCAATGAAGAATGAACAAGGATCAATGATCAAAGAAGAATGAACGATGAAGAATGAACAAGGTTCAATGATCAATGAAGAATGAACGATGAAGAATGAACAAGGAGTAATGGTCAATGACGAATGAACGATGAAGAATGAACAAGGATCAATGATCAATGACGAATGAACGATGAAGAATGAACAAGGATCAATGATCAATGAAGAATGAACGATGAAGAATGAACAAGGATCAATGATCAATGACGAATGAACGATGAAGAATGAACAAGGATCAATGATTAATGAAGAATGAACAAGGATCAATGATCAAAGAAGAATGAACGATGAAGAATGAACAAGGTTCAATGATCAATGAAGAATGAACGATGAAGAATGAACGATGAAGAATGAACAAGGATTAATGGTCAATGACGAATGAACGATGAAGAATGAACAAGGATCAATGATCAATGAAGAATGAACGATGAAGAATGAACAAGGATTAATGGTCAATGACGAATGAACGATGAAGAATGAACAAGGATCAATGATCAATGAAGAATGAACGATGAAGAATGAACAAGGATCAATGATAAATGAAAAATGAACGATGAAGAATGAATAAGGATCAATGATCAATGACGAATGAACGATGAAGAATGAACAAGGATCAATGATCAATGAAGAATGAACGATGAAGAATGAACAAGGAGTAATGGTCAATGACGAATGAACGATGAAGAATGAACAAGGATCAATGATCAATGACGAATGAACGATGAAGAATGAACAAGGATCAATGATCAATGAAGAATGAACGATGAAGAATGAACAAGGATCAATGATCAATGAAGAATGAACGATGAAGAATGAACAAGGATCAATGATCAATGAAGAATGAACGATGATGAATGAACAAGGAACAATGATCAATGAAGAATGATCGATGAAGAATGAACAAGGATTAATGGTCAATGAAGAATGAACGATGAAGAATGAACAAGGATCAATGGTCAATGAAGAATGAACGATGAAGAATGAACAAGGATCAATGATCAATGAAGAATGAACGATGAAGAATGAACAAGGATCAATGATAAATGAAAAATGAACGATGAAGAATGAATAAGGATCAATGATCAATGACGAATGAACGATGAAGAATGAACAAGGATCAATGATCAATGAAGAATCAACGATGAAGAATGAACAAGGAGTAATGGTCAATGACGAATGAACGATGAAGAATGAACAAGGATCAATGATCAATGACGAATGAACGATGAAGAATGAACAAGGATCAATGATCAATGAAGAATGAACGATGAAGAATGAACAAGGATCAATGATCAATGAAGAATGAGCGATGAAGAATGAACAAGGAACAATGATCAATGAAGAATGAACAAGGATTAATGGTCAATGAAGAATGAACGATGAAGAATGAACAAGGATCAATGATCAATGAAGAATGAACGATGAAGAATGAACAAGGAGTAATGGTCAATGACGACAGAACGATGAAGAATGAACAAGGATCAATGATCAATGACGAATGAACGATGAAGAATGAACAAGGATCAATGATCAATGAAGAATGAACAAGGATCAATGATCAATGACGAATGAACGATGAAGAATGAACAAGGATCAATGATCAATGAAGAATGAACAAGGATCAATGATCAAAGAAGAATGAACGATGAAGAATGAACAAGGTTCAATGATCAATGAAGAATGAACGATGAAGAATGAACAAGGATTAATGGTCAATGACGAATGAACGATGAAGAATGAACAAGGATCAATGATCAATGAAGAATGAACGATGAAGAATGAATAAGGATTAATGGTCAATGACGAATGAACGATGAAGAATGAACAAGGATCAATGATCAATGAAGAATGAACGATGAAGAATGAACAAGGATCAATGATCAATGAAGAATGAACGATGAAGAATGAACAAGGAAGAATGATCAATGAAGAATGATCGATGAAGAATGAACAAGGATTAATGGTCAATGAAGAATGAACGATGAAGAATGAACAAGGATCAATGGTCAATGAAGAATGAACGATGAAGAATGAACAAGGATCAATGATCAATGAAGAATGAACAAGGATCAATGATCAAAGAAGAATGAACGATGAAGAATGAACAAGGATCAATGATCAATGAAGAATGAACGATGAAGAATGAACAAGGAGTAATGGTCAATGACGAATGAACGATGAAGAATGAACAAGGATCAATGATCAATGACGAATGAACGATGAAGAATGAACAAGGATCAATGATCAATGAAGAATGAACGATGAAGAATGAACAAGGATCAATGATCAATGACGAATGAACGATGAAGAATGAACAAGGATCAATGATTAATGAAGAATGAACAAGGATCAATGATCAAAGAAGAATGAACGATGAAGAATGAACAAGGATCAATGATCAATGAAGAATGAAGGATGAAGAATGAACAAGGATCAATGATCAATGACGAATGAACGATGAAGAATGAACAAGGATCAATGATTAATGAAGAATGAACAAGGATCAATGATCAAAGAAGAATGAACGATGAAGAATGAACAAGGTTCAATGATCAATGAAGAATGAACGATGAAGAATGAACAAGGATTAATGGTCAATGACGAATGAACGATGAAGAATGAACAAGGATCAATGATCAATGAAGAATGAACGATGAAGAATGAACAAGGATTAATGGTCAATGACGAATGAACGATGAAGAATGAACAAGGATCAATGATCAATGAAGAATGAACGATGAAGAATGAACAAGGATCAATGATAAATGAAAAATGAACGATGAAGAATGAATAAGGATCAATGATCAATGACGAATGAACGATGAAGAATGAACAAGGATCAATGATCAATGAAGAATCAACGATGAAGAATGAACAAGGAGTAATGGTCAATGACGAATGAACGATGAAGAATGAACAAGGATCAATGATCAATGACGAATGAACGATGAAGAATGAACAAGGATCAATGATCAATGAAGAATGAACGATGAAGAATGAACAAGGATCAATGATCAATGAAGAATGAGCGATGAAGAATGAACAAGGAACAATGATCAATGAAGAATGAACAAGGATTAATGGTCAATGAAGAATGAACGATGAAGAATGAACAAGGATCAATGGTCAATGAAGAATGAACGATGAAGAATGAACAAGGATCAATGATCAATGAAGAATGAACAAGGATCAATGATCAAAGAAGAATGAACGATGAAGAATGAACAAGGATCAATGATCAATGAAGAATGAACGATGAAGAATGAACAAGGAGTAATGGTCAATGACGACAGAACGATGAAGAATGAACAAGGATCAATGATCAATGACGAATGAACGATGAAGAATGAACAAGGATCAATGATCAATGAAGAATGAACAAGGATCAATGATCAATGACGAATGAACGATGAAGAATGAACAAGGATCAATGATCAATGAAGAATGAACAAGGATCAATGATCAAAGAAGAATGAACGATGAAGAATGAACAAGGTTCAATGATCAATGAAGAATGAACGATGAAGAATGAAAAAGGATTAATGGTCAATGACGAATGAACGATGAAGAATGAACAAGGATCAATGATCAATGAAGAATGAACGATGAAGAATGAACAAGGATTAATGGTCAATGACGAATGAACGATGAAGAATGAACAAGGATCAATGATCAATGAAGAATGAACGATGAAGAATGAACAAGGATCAATGATAAATGAAAAATGAACGATGAAGAATGAATAAGGATCAATGATCAATGACGAATGAACGATGAAGAATGAACAAGGATCAATGATCAATGAAGAATCAACGATGAAGAATGAACAAGGAGTAATGGTCAATGACGAATGAACGATGAAGAATGAACAAGGATCAATGATCAATGACGAATGAACGATGAAGAATGAACAAGGATCAATGATCAATGAAGAATGAACGATGAAGAATGAACAAGGATCAATGATCAATGAAGAATGAGCGATGAAGAATGAACAAGGAACAATGATCAATGAAGAATGAACAAGGATTAATGGTCAATGAAGAATGAACGATGAAGAATGAACAAGGATCAATGGTCAATGAAGAATGAACGATGAAGAATGAACAAGGATCAATGATCAATGAAGAATGAACAAGGATCAATGATCAAAGAAGAATGAACGATGAAGAATGAACAAGGATCAATGATCAATGAAGAATGAACGATGAAGAATGAACAAGGAGTAATGGTCAATGACGACAGAACGATGAAGAATGAACAAGGATCAATGATCAATGACGAATGAACGATGAAGAATGAACAAGGATCAATGATCAATGAAGAATGAACGACGAAGAATGAACAAGGATCAATGATCAATGACGAATGAACGATGAAGAATGAACAAGGATCAATGATCAATGAAGAATGAACAAGGATCAATGATCAAAGAAGAATGAACGATGAAGAATGAACAAGGTTCAATGATTAATGAAGAATGAACGATGAAGAATGAACAAGGATTAATGGTCAATGACGAATGAACGATGAAGAATGAACAAGGATCAATGATCAATGAAGAATGAACGATGAAGAATGAACAAGGATCAATGATAAATGAAAAATGAACGATGAAGAATGAATAAGGATCAATGATCAATGACGAATGAACGATGAAGAATGAACAAGGATCAATGATCAATGAAGAATGAACGATGAAGAATGAACAAGGAGTAATGGTCAATGACGAATGAACGATGAAGAATGAACAAGGATCAATGATCAATGACGAATGAACGATGAAGAATGAACAAGGATCAATGATCAATGAAGAATGAACGATGAAGAATGAACAAGGATCAATGATCAATGAAGAATGAACGATGAAGAATGAACAAGGAACAATGATCAATGAAGAATGATCGATGAAGAATGAACAAGGATTAATGGTCAATGAAGAATGAACGATGAAGAATGAACAAGGATCAATGGTCAATGAAGAATGAACGATGAAGAATGAACAAGGATCAATGATCAATGAAGAATGAACAAGGATCAATGATCAAAGAAGAATGAACGATGAAGAATGAACAAGGATCAATGATCAATGAAGAATGAACGATGAAGAATGAACAAGGAGTAATGGTCAATGACGAATGAACGATGAAGAATGAACAAGGATCAATGATCAATGAAGAATGAACAAGGATCAATGATCAAAGAAGAATGAACGATGAAGAATGAACAAGGTTCAATGATCAATGAAGAATGAACGATGAAGAATGAACAAGGATTAATGGTCAATGAGGAATGAACGATGAAGAATGAACAAGGATCAATGATCAATGAAGAATGAACGATGAAGAATGAACAAGGATTAATGGTCAATGACGAATGAACGATGAAGAATGAACAAGGATCAATGATCAATGAAGAATGAACGATGAAGAATGAACAAGGATCAATGATAAATGAAAAATGAAAGGTGAAGAATGAATAAGGATCAATGATCAATGACGAATGAACGATGAAGAATGAACAAGGATCAATGATCAATGAAGAATGAACGATGAAGAATGAACAAGGAGTAATGGTCAATGACGAATGAACGATGAAGAATGAACAAGGATCAATGATCAATGACGAATGAACGATGAAGAATGAACAAGGATCAATGATCAATGAAGAATGAACGATGAAGAATGAACAAGGATCAATGATCAATGAAGAATGAACGATGAAGAATGAACAAGGATCAATGATCAATGAAGAATGAACGATGAAGAATGAACAAGGAACAATGATCAATGAAGAATGATCGATGAAGAATGAACAAGGATTAATGGTCAATGAAGAATGAACGATGAAGAATGAACAAGGATCAATGGTCAATGAAGAATGAACGATGAAGAATGAACAAGGATCAATGATCAATGAAGAATGAACAAGGATCAATGATCAAAGAAGAATGAACGATGAAGAATGAACAAGGATCAATGATCAATGACGAATGAACGATGAAGAATGAACAAGGATCAATGATCAATGAAGAATGAACGATGAAGAATGAACAAGGATCAATGATCAATGACGAATGAACGATGAAGAATGAACAAGGATCAATGATTAATGAAGAATGAACAAGGATCAATGATCAAAGAAGAATGAACGATGAAGAATGAACAAGGTTCAATGATCAATGAAGAATGAACGATGAAGAATGAACAAGGATTAATGGTCAATGACGAATGAACGATGAAGAATGAACAAGGATCAATGATCAATGAAGAATGAACGATGAAGAATGAACAAGGATTAATGGTCAATGACGAATGAACGATGAAGAATGAACAAGGATCAATGATCAATGAAGAATGAACGATGAAGAATGAACAAGGATCAATGATAAATGAAAAATGAACGATGAAGAATGAATAAGGATCAATGATCAATGACGAATGAACGATGAAGAATGAACAAGGATCAATGATCAATGAAGAATGAACGATGAAGAATGAACAAGGAGTAATGGTCAATGACGAATGAACGATGAAGAATGAACAAGGATCAATGATCAATGACGAATGAACGATGAAGAATGAACAAGGATCAATGATCAATGAAGAATGAACGATGAAGAATGAACAAGGATCAATGATCAATGAAGAATGAGCGATGAAGAATGAACAAGGAACAATGATCAATGAAGAATGAACAAGGATTAATGGTCAATGAAGAATGAACGATGAAGAATGAACAAGGATCAATGGTCCATGAAGAATGAACGATGAAGAATGAACAAGGATCAATGATCAATGAAGATTGAACAAGGATCAATGATCAAAGAAGAATGAACGATGAAGAATGAACAAGGATCAATGATCAATGAAGAATGAACGATGAAGAATGAACAAGGAGTAATGGTCAATGACGACAGAACGATGAAGAATGAACAAGGATCAATGATCAATGACGAATGAACGATGAAGAATGAACAAGGATCAATGATCAATGAAGAATGAACGATGAAGAATGAACAAGGATCAATGATCAATGACGAATGAACGATGAAGAATGAACAAGGATCAATGATTAATGAAGAATGAACAAGGATCAATGATCAAAGAAGAATGAACGATGAAGAATGAACAAGGTTCAATGATCAATGAAGAATGAACGATGAAGAATGAACAAGGATTAATGGTCAATGACGAATGAACGATGAAGAATGAACAAGGATCAATGATCAATGAAGAATGAACGATGAAGAATGAACAAGGATTAATGGTCAATGACGAATGAACGATGAAGAATGAACAAGGATCAATGATCAATGAAGAATGAACGATGAAGAATGAACAAGGATCAATGATAAATGAAAAATGAACGATGAAGAATGAACAAGGATCAATGATCAATGAAGAATGAGCGATGAAGAATGAACAAGGAACAATGATCAATGAAGAATGAACAAGGATTAATGGTCAATGAAGAATGAACGATGAAGAATGAACAAGGATCAATGGTCAATGAAGAATGAACGATGAAGAATGAACAAGGATCAATGATCAATGAAGAATGAACGATGAAGAATGAACAAGGAGTAATGGTCAATGACGACAGAACGATGAAGAATGAACAAGGATCAATGATCAATGACGAATGAACGATGAAGAATGAACAAGGATCAATGATCAATGAAGAATGAACGATGAAGAATGAACAAGGATCAATGATCAATGACGAATGAACGATGAAGAATGAACAAGGATCAATGATTAATGAAGAATGAACAAGGATCAATGATCAAAGAAGAATGAACGATGAAGAATGAACAAGGTTCAATGATCAATGAAGAATGAACGATGAAGAATGAACAAGGATTAATGGTCAATGACGAATGAACGATGAAGAATGAACAAGGATCAATGATCAATGAAGAATGAACGATGAAGAATGAACAAGGATTAATGGTCAATGACGAATGAACGATGAAGAATGAACAAGGATCAATGATCAATGAAGAATGAACGATGAAGAATGAACAAGGATCAATGATAAATGAAAAATGAACGATGAAGAATGAATAAGGATCAATGATCAATGACGAATGAACGATGAAGAATGAACAAGGATCAATGATCAATGAAGAATGAACGATGAAGAATGAACAAGGAGTAATGGTCAATGACGAATGAACGATGAAGAATGAACAAGGATCAATGATCAATGACGAATGAACGATGAAGAATGAACAAGGATCAATGATCAATGAAGAATGAACGATGAAGAATGAACAAGGATCAATGATCAATGAAGAATGAGCGATGAAGAATGAACAAGGAACAATGATCAATGAAGAATGAACAAGGATTAATGGTCAATGAAGAATGAACGATGAAGAATGAACAAGGATCAATGGTCCATGAAGAATGAACGATGAAGAATGAACAAGGATCAATGATCAATGAAGAATGAACAAGGATCAATGATCAAAGAAGAATGAACGATGAAGAATGAACAAGGATCAATGATCAATGAAGAATGAACGATGAAGAATGAACAAGGAGTAATGGTCAATGACGACAGAACGATGAAGAATGAACAAGGATCAATGATCAATGACGAATGAACGATGAAGAATGAACAAGGATCAATGATCAATGAAGAATGAACGATGAAGAATGAACAAGGATCAATGATCAATGACGAATGAACGATGAAGAATGAACAAGGATCAATGATCAATGAAGAATGAACAAGGATCAATGATCAAAGAAGAATGAACGATGAAGAATGAACAAGGTTCAATGATTAATGAAGAATGAACGATGAAGAATGAACAAGGATTAATGGTCAATGACGAATGAACGATGAAGAATGAACAAGGATCAATGATCAATGAAGAATGATCGATGAAGAATGAACAAGGATTAATGGTCAATGAAGAATGAACGATGAAGAATGAACAAGGATCAATGGTCAATGAAGAATGAACGATGAAGAATGAACAAGGATCAATGATCAATGAAGAATGAACAAGGATCAATGATCAAAGAAGAATGAACGATGAAGAATGAACAAGGATCAATGATCAATGAAGAATGAACGATGAAGAATGAACAAGGAGTAATGGTCAATGACGAATGAACGATGAAGAATGAACAAGGATCAATGATCAATGAAGAATGAACAAGGATCAATGATCAAAGAAGAATGAACGATGAAGAATGAACAAGGTTCAATGATCAATGAAGAATGAACGATGAAGAATGAACAAGGATTAATGGTCAATGACGAATGAACGATGAAGAATGAACAAGGATCAATGATCAATGAAGAATGAACGATGAAGAATGAACAAGGATTAATGGTCAATGACGAATGAACAATGAAGAATGAACAAGGATCAATGATCAATGAAGAATGAACGATGAAGAATGAACAAGGATCAATGATAAATGAAAAATGAAAGATGAAGAATGAATAAGGATCAATGATCAATGACGAATGAACGATGAAGAATGAACAAGGATCAATGATCAATGAAGAATGAACGATGAAGAATGAACAAGGAGTAATGGTCAATGACGAATGAACGATGAAGAATGAACAAGGATCAATGATCAATGAAGAATGAACAAGGATCAATGATCAAAGAAGAATGAACGATGAAGAATGAACAAGGTTCAATGATCAATGAAGAATGAACGATGAAGAATGAACAAGGATTAATGGTCAATGACGAATGAACGATGAAGAATGAACAAGGATCAATGATCAATGAAGAATGAACGATGAAGAATGAACAAGGATTAATGGTCAATGACGAATGAACGATGAAGAATGAACAAGGATCAATGATCAATGAAGAATGAACGATGAAGAATGAACAAGGATCAATGATAAATGAAAAATGAAAGATGAAGAATGAATAAGGATCAATGATCAATGACGAATGAACGATGAAGAATGAACAAGGATCAATGATCAATGAAGAATGAACGATGAAGAATGAACAAGGAGTAATGGTCAATGACGAATGAACGATGAAGAATGAACAAGGATCAATGATCAATGAAGAATGAACAAGGATCAATGATCAAAGAAGAATGAACGATGAAGAATGAACAAGGTTCAATGATCAATGAAGAATGAACGATGAAGAATGAACAAGGATTAATGGTCAATGACGAATGAACGATGAAGAATGAACAAGGATCAATGATCAATGAAGAATGAACGATGAAGAATGAACAAGGATTAATGGTCAATGACGAATGAACGATGAAGAATGAACAAGGATCAATGATCAATGAAGAATGAACGATGAAGAATGAACAAGGATCAATGATAAATGAAAAATGAAAGGTGAAGAATGAATAAGGATCAATGATCAATGACGAATGAACGATGAAGAATGAACAAGGATCAATGATCAATGAAGAATGAACGATGAAGAATGAACAAGGAGTAATGGTCAATGACGAATGAACGATGAAGAATGAACAAGGATCAATGATCAATGACGAATGAACGATGAAGAATGAACAAGGATCAATGATCAATGAAGAATGAACGATGAAGAATGAACAAGGATCAATGATCAATGAAGAATGAACGATGAAGAATGAACAAGGATCAATGATCAATGAAGAATGAACGATGAAGAATGAACAAGGAACAATGATCAATGAAGAATGATCGATGAAGAATGAACAAGGATTAATGGTCAATGAAGAATGAACGATGAAGAATGAACAAGGATCAATGGTCAATGAAGAATGAACGATGAAGAATGAACAAGGATCAATGATCAATGAAGAATGAACAAGGATCAATGATCAAAGTAGAATGAACGATGAAGAATGAACAAGGATCAATGATCAATAACGAATGAACGATGAAGAATGAACAAGGATCAATGATCAATGAAGAATGAACGATGAAGAATGAACAAGGATCAATGATCAATGACGAATGAACGATGAAGAATGAACAAGGATCAATGATTAATGAAGAATGAACAAGGATCAATGATCAAAGAAGAATGAACGATGAAGAATGAACAAGGTTCAATGATCAATGAAGAATGAACGATGAAGAATGAACAAGGATTAATGGTCAATGACGAATGAACGATGAAGAATGAACAAGGATCAATGATCAATGAAGAATGAACGATGAAGAATGAACAAGGATTAATGGTCAATGACGAATGAACGATGAAGAATGAACAAGGATCAATGATCAATGAAGAATGAACGATGAAGAATGAACAAGGATCAATGATAAATGAAAAATGAACGATGAAGAATGAATAAGGATCAATGATCAATGACGAATGAACGATGAAGAATGAACAAGGATCAATGATCAATGAAGAATGAACGATGAAGAATGAACAAGGAGTAATGGTCAATGACGAATGAACGATGAAGAATGAACAAGGATCAATGATCAATGACGAATGAACGATGAAGAATGAACAAGGATCAATGATCAATGAAGAATGAACGATGAAGAATGAACAAGGATCAATGATCAATGAAGAATGAGCGATGAAGAATGAACAAGGAACAATGATCAATGAAGAATGAACAAGGATTAATGGTCAATGAAGAATGAACGATGAAGAATGAACAAGGATCAATGGTCCATGAAGAATGAACGATGAAGAATGAACAAGGATCAATGATCAATGAAGAATGAACAAGGATCAATGATCAAAGAAGAATGAACGATGAAGAATGAACAAGGATCAATGATCAATGAAGAATGAACGATGAAGAATGAACAAGGAGTAATGGTCAATGACGACAGAACGATGAAGAATGAACAAGGATCAATGATCAATGACGAATGAACGATGAAGAATGAACAAGGATCAATGATCAATGAAGAATGAACGATGAAGAATGAACAAGGATCAATGATCAATGACGAATGAACGATGAAGAATGAACAAGGATCAATGATCAATGAAGAATGAACAAGGATCAATGATCAAAGAAGAATGAACGATGAAGAATGAACAAGGTTCAATGATTAATGAAGAATGAACGATGAAGAATGAACAAGGATTAATGGTCAATGACGAATGAACGATGAAGAATGAACAAGGATCAATGATCAATGAAGAATGATCGATGAAGAATGAACAAGGATTAATGGTCAATGAAGAATGAACGATGAAGAATGAACAAGGATCAATGGTCAATGAAGAATGAACGATGAAGAATGAACAAGGATCAATGATCAATGAAGAATGAACAAGGATCAATGATCAAAGAAGAATGAACGATGAAGAATGAACAAGGATCAATGATCAATGAAGAATGAACGATGAAGAATGAACAAGGAGTAATGGTCAATGACGAATGAACGATGAAGAATGAACAAGGATCAATGATCAATGAAGAATGAACAAGGATCAATGATCAAAGAAGAATGAACGATGAAGAATGAACAAGGTTCAATGATCAATGAAGAATGAACGATGAAGAATGAACAAGGATTAATGGTCAATGACGAATGAACGATGAAGAATGAACAAGGATCAATGATCAATGAAGAATGAACGATGAAGAATGAACAAGGATTAATGGTCAATGACGAATGAACGATGAAGAATGAACAAGGATCAATGATCAATGAAGAATGAACGATGAAGAATGAACAAGGATCAATGATAAATGAAAAATGAAAGATGAAGAATGAATAAGGATCAATGATCAATGACGAATGAACGATGAAGAATGAACAAGGATCAATGATCAATGAAGAATGAACGATGAAGAATGAACAAGGAGTAATGGTCAATGACGAGTGAACGATGAAGAATGAACAAGGATCAATGATCAATGACGAATGAACGATGAAGAATGAACAAGGATCAATGATCAATGAAGAATGAACGATGAAGAATGAACAAGGATCAATGATCAATGAAGAATGAACGATGAAGAATGAACAAGGATCAATGATCAATGAAGAATGAACGATGAAGAATGAACAAGGAACAATGATCAATGAAGAATGATCGATGAAGAATGAACAAGGATTAATGGTCAATGAAGAATGAACGATGAAGAATGAACAAGGATCAATGGTCAATGAAGAATGAACGATGAAGAATGAACAAGGATCAATGATCAATGAAGAATGAACAAGGATCAATGATCAAAGAAGAATGAACGATGAAGAATGAACAAGGATCAATGATCAATGAAGAATGAACGATGAAGAATGAACAAGGAGTAATGGTCATTGACGAATGAACGATGAAGAATGAACAAGGATCAATGATCAATGACGAATGAACGATGAAGAATGAACAAGGATCAATGATCAATGAAGAATGAACGATGAAGAATGAACAAGGATCAATGATCAATGACGAATGAACGATGAAGAATGAACAAGGATCAATGATTAATGAAGAATGAACAAGGATCAATGATCAAAGAAGAATGAACGATGAAGAATGAACAAGGTTCAATGATCAATGAAGAATGAACGATGAAGAATGAACAAGGATTAATGGTCAATGACGAATGAACGATGAAGAATGAACAAGGATCAATGATCAATGAAGAATGAACGATGAAGAATGAACAAGGATTAATGGTCAATGACGAATGAACGATGAAGAATGAACAAGGATCAATGATCAATGAAGAATGAACGATGAAGAATGAACAAGGATCAATGATAAATGAAAAATGAACGATGAAGAATGAACAAGGAACAATGATCAATGAAGAATGATCGATGAAGAATGAACAAGGATTAATGGTCAATGAAGAATGAACGATGAAGAATGAACAAGGATCAATGGTCAATGAAGAATGAACGATGAAGAATGAACAAGGATCAATGATCAATGAAGAATGAACAAGGATCAATGATCAAAGAAGAATGAACGATGAAGAATGAACAAGGATCAATGATCAATGAAGAATGAACGATGAAGAATGAACAAGGAGTAATGGTCAATGACGAATGAACGATGAAGAATGAACAAGGATCAATGATCAATGACGAATGAACGATGAAGAATGAACAAGGATCAATGATTAATGAAGAATGAACAAGGATCAATGATCAATGACGAATGAACGATGAAGAATGAACAAGGATCAATGATCAATGAAGAATGAACAAGGATCAATGATCAAAGAAGAATGAACGATGAAGAATGAACAAGGTTCAATGATCAATGAAGAATGAACGATGAAGAATGAACAAGGATTAATGGTCAATGACGAATGAACGATGAAGAATGAACAAGGATCAATGATCAATGAAGAATGAACGATGAAGAATGAACAAGGATTAATGGTCAATGACGAATGAACGATGAAGAATGAACAAGGATCAATGATCAATGAAGAATGAACGATGAAGAATGAACAAGGATCAATGATAAATGAAAAATGAACGATGAAGAATGAATAAGGATCAATGATCAATGACGAATGAACGATGAAGAATGAACAAGGATCAATGATCAATGAAGAATGAACAAGGATCAATGATCAAAGAAGAATGAACGATGAAGAATGAACAAGGATCAATGATCAATGAAGAATGAACGATGAAGAATGAACAAGGAGTAATGGTCAATGACGACAGAACGATGAAGAATGAACAAGGATCAATGATCAATGACGAATGAACGATGAAGAATGAACAAGGATCAATGATCAATGAAGAATGAACGATGAAGAATGAACAAGGATCAATGATCAATGACGAATGAACGATGAAGAATGAACAAGGATCAATGATCAATGAAGAATGAACGATGAAGAATGAACAAGGATCAATGATCAATGAAGAATGAACGATGAAGAATGAACAAGGAACAATGATCAATGAAGAATGATCGATGAAGAATGAACAAGGATTAATGGTCAATGAAGAATGAACGATGAAGAATGAACAAGGATCAATGGTCAATGAAGAATGAACGATGAAGAATGAACAAGGATCAATGATCAATGAAGAATGAACAAGGATCAATGATCAAAGAAGAATGAACGATGAAGAATGAACAAGGATCAATGATCAATGAAGAATGAACGATGAAGAATGAACAAGGAGTAATGGTCATTGACGAATGAACGATGAAGAATGAACAAGGATCAATGATCAATGACGAATGAACGATGAAGAATGAACAAGGATCAATGATCAATGAAGAATGAACGATGAAGAATGAACAAGGATCAATGATCAATGACGAATGAACGATGAAGAATGAACAAGGATCAATGATTAATGAAGAATGAACAAGGATCAATGATCAAAGAAGAATGAACGATGAAGAATGAACAAGGTTCAATGATCAATGAAGAATGAACGATGAAGAATGAACAAGGAGTAATGGTCAATGACGACAGAACGATGAAGAATGAACAAGGATCAATGATCAATGACGAATGAACGATGAAGAATGAACAAGGATCAATGATCAATGAAGAATGAACGATGAAGAATGAACAAGGATCAATGATCAATGACGAATGAACGATGAAGAATGAACAAGGATCAATGATCAATGAAGAATGAACAAGGATCAATGATCAAAGAAGAATGAACGATGAAGAATGAACAAGGTTCAATGATCAATGAAGAATGAACGATGAAGAATGAACAAGGATTAATGGTCAATGACGAATGAACGATGAAGAATGAACAAGGATCAATGATCAATGAAGAATGAACGATGAAGAATGAACAAGGAGTAATGGTCAATGACGAATGAACGATGAAGAATGAACAAGGATCAATGATCAATGACGAATGAACGATGAAGAATGAACAAGGATCAATGATCAATGAAGAATGAACGATGAAGAATGAACAAGGATCAATGATCAATGACGAATGAACGATGAAGAATGAACAAGGATCAATGATTAATGAAGAATGAACAAGGATCAATGATCAAAGAAGAATGAACGATGAAGAATGAACAAGGTTCAATGATCAATGAAGAATGAACGATGAAGAATGAACAAGGATTAATGGTCAATGACGAATGAACGATGAAGAATGAACAAGGATCAATGATCAATGAAGAATGAACGATGAAGAATGAACAAGGATTAATGGTCAATGACGAATGAACGATGAAGAATGAACAAGGATCAATGATCAATGAAGAATGAACGATGAAGAATGAACAAGGATCAATGATAAATGAAAAATGAACGATGAAGAATGAACAAGGAACAATGATCAATGAAGAATGATCGATGAAGAATGAACAAGGATTAATGGTCAATGAAGAATGAACGATGAAGAATGAACAAGGATCAATGGTCAATGAAGAATGAACGATGAAGAATGAACAAGGATCAATGATCAATGAAGAATGAACAAGGATCAATGATCAAAGAAGAATGAACGATGAAGAATGAACAAGGATCAATGATCAATGAAGAATGAACGATGAAGAATGAACAAGGAGTAATGGTCAATGACGAATGAACGATGAAGAATGAACAAGGATCAATGATCAATGACGAATGAAGGATGAAGAATGAACAAGGATCAATGATCAATGAAGAATGAACAAGGATCAATGATCAATGACGAATGAACGATGAAGAATGAACAAGGATCAATGATCAATGAAGAATGAACAAGGATCAATGATCAAAGAAGAATGAACGATGAAGAATGAACAAGGTTCAATGATCAATGAAGAATGAACGATGAAGAATGAACAAGGATTAATGGTCAATGACGAATGAACGATGAAGAATGAACAAGGAGTAATGGTCATTGACGAATGAACGATGAAGAATGAACAAGGATCAATGATCAATGACGAATGAACGATGAAGAATGAACAAGGATCAATGATCAATGAAGAATGAACGATGAAGAATGAACAAGGATCAATGATCAATGAAGAATGAACGATGAAGAATGAACAAGGATCAATGATCAATGAAGAATGAACGATGAAGAATGAACAAGGAACAATGATCAATGAAGAATGATCGATGAAGAATGAACAAGGATTAATGGTCAATGAAGAATGAACGATGAAGAATGAACAAGGATCAATGGTCAATGAAGAATGAACGATGAAGAATGAACAAGGATCAATGATCAATGAAGAATGAACAAGGATCAATGATCAAAGAAGAATGAACGATGAAGAATGAACAAGGATCAATGATCAATGAAGAATGAACGATGAAGAATGAACAAGGAGTAATGGTCAATGACGAATGAACGATGAAGAATGAACAAGGATCAATGATCAATGACGAATGAACGATGAAGAATGAACAAGGATCAATGATCAATGAAGAATGAACGATGAAGAATGAACAAGGATCAATGATCAATGACGAATGAACGATGAAGAATGAACAAGGATCAATGATTAATGAAGAATGAACAAGGATCAATGATCAAAGAAGAATGAACGATGAAGAATGAACAAGGTTCAATGATCAATGAAGAATGAACGATGAAGAATGAACAAGGATTAATGGTCAATGACGAATGAACGATGAAGAATGAACAAGGATCAATGATCAATGAAGAATGAACGATGAAGAATGAACAAGGATTAATGGTCAATGACGAATGAACGATGAAGAATGAACAAGGATCAATGATCAATGAAGAATGAACGATGAAGAATGAACAAGGATCAATGATAAATGAAAAATGAACGATGAAGAATGAATAAGGATCAATGATCAATGACGAATGAACGATGAAGAATGAACAAGGATCAATGATCAATGAAGAATGAACGATGAAGAATGAACAAGGAGTAATGGTCAATGACGAATGAACGATGAAGAATGAACAAGGATCAATGATCAATGACGAATGAACGATGAAGAATGAACAAGGATCAATGATCAATGAAGAATGAACGATGAAGAATGAACAAGGATCAATGATCAATGAAGAATGAGCGATGAAGAATGAACAAGGAACAATGATCAATGAAGAATGAACAAGGATTAATGGTCAATGAAGAATGAACGATGAAGAATGAACAAGGATCAATGGTCCATGAAGAATGAACGATGAAGAATGAACAAGGATCAATGATCAATGAAGAATGAACAAGGATCAATGATCAAAGAAGAATGAACGATGAAGAATGAACAAGGATCAATGATCAATGAAGAATGAACGATGAAGAATGAACAAGGAGTAATGGTCAATGACGACAGAACGATGAAGAATGAACAAGGATCAATGATCAATGACGAATGAACGATGAAGAATGAACAAGGATCAATGATCAATGAAGAATGAACGATGAAGAATGAACAAGGATCAATGATCAATGACGAATGAACGATGAAGAATGAACAAGGATCAATGATCAATGAAGAATGAACAAGGATCAATGATCAAAGAAGAATGAACGATGAAGAATGAACAAGGTTCAATGATTAATGAAGAATGAACGATGAAGAATGAATAAGGATCAATGATCCATGAAGAATGAACGATGAAGAATGAACAAGGATCGATGATCAATGAAGAATGAACGATGAAGAATGAACAAGGATCAATGATCAATGACGAATGAACGATGAAGAATGAACAAGGATCAATGATCAATGAAGAATGAACAAGGATCAATGATCAAAGAAGAATGAACGATGAAGAATGAACAAGGTTCAATGATTAATGAAGAATGAACGATGAAGAATGAACAAGGATTAATGGTCAATGACGAATGAACGATGAAGAATGAACAAGGATCAATGATCAATGAAGAATGATCGATGAAGAATGAACAAGGATTAATGGTCAATGAAGAATGAACGATGAAGAATGAACAAGGATCAATGGTCAATGAAGAATGAACGATGAAGAATGAACAAGGATCAATGATCAATGAAGAATGAACAAGGATCAATGATCAAAGAAGAATGAACGATGAAGAATGAACAAGGATCAATGATCAATGAAGAATGAACGATGAAGAATGAACAAGGAGTAATGGTCAATGACGAATGAACGATGAAGAATGAACAAGGATCAATGATCAATGAAGAATGAACAAGGATCAATGATCAAAGAAGAATGAACGATGAAGAATGAACAAGGTTCAATGATCAATGAAGAATGAACGATGAAGAATGAACAAGGATTAATGGTCAATGACGAATGAACGATGAAGAATGAACAAGGATCAATGATCAATGAAGAATGAACGATGAAGAATGAACAAGGATTAATGGTCAATGACGAATGAACGATGAAGAATGAACAAGGATCAATGATCAATGAAGAATGAACGATGAAGAATGAACAAGGATCAATGATAAATGAAAAATGAAAGATGAAGAATGAATAAGGATCAATGATCAATGACGAATGAACGATGAAGAATGAACAAGGATCAATGATCAATGAAGAATGAACGATGAAGAATGAACAAGGAGTAATGGTCAATGACGAATGAACGATGAAGAATGAACAAGGATCAATGATCAATGACGAATGAACGATGAAGAATGAACAAGGATCAATGATCAATGAAGAATGAACGATGAAGAATGAACAAGGATCAATGATCAATGAAGAATGAACGATGAAGAATGAACAAGGATCAATGATCAATGAAGAATGAACGATGAAGAATGAACAAGGAACAATGATCAATGAAGAATGATCGATGAAGAATGAACAAGGATTAATGGTCAATGAAGAATGAACGATGAAGAATGAACAAGGATCAATGGTCAATGAAGAATGAACGATGAAGAATGAACAAGGATCAATGATCAATGAAGAATGAACAAGGATCAATGATCAAAGAAGAATGAACGATGAAGAATGAACAAGGATCAATGATCAATGAAGAATGAACGATGAAGAATGAACAAGGAGTAATGGTCATTGACGAATGAACGATGAAGAATGAACAAGGATCAATGATCAATGACGAATGAACGATGAAGAATGAACAAGGATCAATGATCAATGAAGAATGAACGATGAAGAATGAACAAGGATCAATGATCAATGACGAATGAACGATGAAGAATGAACAAGGATCAATGATTAATGAAGAATGAACAAGGATCAATGATCAAAGAAGAATGAACGATGAAGAATGAACAAGGTTCAATGATCAATGAAGAATGAACGATGAAGAATGAACAAGGATTAATGGTCAATGACGAATGAACGATGAAGAATGAACAAGGATCAATGATCAATGAAGAATGAACGATGAAGAATGAACAAGGATTAATGGTCAATGACGAATGAACGATGAAGAATGAACAAGGATCAATGATCAATGAAGAATGAACGATGAAGAATGAACAAGGATCAATGATAAATGAAAAATGAACGATGAAGAATGAACAAGGAACAATGATCAATGAAGAATGATCGATGAAGAATGAACAAGGATTAATGGTCAATGAAGAATGAACGATGAAGAATGAACAAGGATCAATGGTCAATGAAGAATGAACGATGAAGAATGAACAAGGATCAATGATCAATGAAGAATGAACAAGGATCAATGATCAAAGAAGAATGAACGATGAAGAATGAACAAGGATCAATGATCAATGAAGAATGAACGATGAAGAATGAACAAGGAGTAATGGTCAATGACGAATGAACGATGAAGAATGAACAAGGATCAATGATCAATGACGAATGAACGATGAAGAATGAACAAGGATCAATGATCAATGAAGAATGAACAAGGATCAATGATCAATGAAGAATGAACAAGGATCAATGATCAATGAAGAATGAACAAGGATCAATGATCAAAGAAGAATGAACGATGAAGAATGAACAAGGTTCAATGATCAATGAAGAATGAACGATGAAGAATGAACAAGGATTAATGGTCAATGACGAATGAACGATGAAGAATGAACAAGGATCAATGATCAATGAAGAATGAACGATGAAGAATGAACAAGGATCAATGATAAATGAAAAATGAACGATGAAGAATGAATAAGGATCAATGATCAATGACGAATGAACGATGAAGAATGAACAAGGATCAATGATCAATGAAGAATGAACAAGGATCAATGATCAAAGAAGAATGAACGATGAAGAATGAACAAGGATCAATGATCAATGAAGAATGAACGATGAAGAATGAACAAGGAGTAATGGTCAATGACGACAGAACGATGAAGAATGAACAAGGATATATGATCAATGACGAATGAACGATGAAGAATGAACAAGGATCAATGATCAATGAAGAATGAACGATGAAGAATGAACAAGGATCAATGATCAATGACGAATGAACGATGAAGAATGAACAAGGATCAATGATCAATGAAGAATGAACGATGAAGAATGAACAAGGATCAATGATCAATGAAGAATGAACGATGAAGAATGAACAAGGAACAATGATCAATGAAGAATGATCGATGAAGAATGAACAAGGATTAATGGTCAATGAAGAATGAACGATGAAGAATGAACAAGGATCAATGGTCAATGAAGAATGAACGATGAAGAATGAACAAGGATCAATGATCAATGAAGAATGAACAAGGATCAATGATCAAAGAAGAATGAACGATGAAGAATGAACAAGGATCAATGATCAATGAAGAATGAACGATGAAGAATGAACAAGGAGTAATGGTCATTGACGAATGAACGATGAAGAATGAACAAGGATCAATGATCAATGACGAATGAACGATGAAGAATGAACAAGGATCAATGATCAATGAAGAATGAACGATGAAGAATGAACAAGGATCAATGATCAATGACGAATGAACGATGAAGAATGAACAAGGATCAATGATTAATGAAGAATGAACAAGGATCAATGATTAAAGAAGAATGAACGATGAAGAATGAACAAGGTTCAATGATCAATGAAGAATGAACGATGAAGAATGAACAAGGAGTAATGGTCAATGACGACAGAACGATGAAGAATGAACAAGGATCAATGATCAATGACGAATGAACGATGAAGAATGAACAAGGATCAATGATCAATGAAGAATGAACGATGAAGAATGAACAAGGATCAATGATCAATGACGAATGAACGATGAAGAATGAACAAGGATCAATGATCAATGAAGAATGAACAAGGATCAATGATCAAAGAAGAATGAACGATGAAGAATGAACAAGGTTCAATGATCAATGAAGAATGAACGATGAAGAATGAACAAGGATTAATGGTCAATGACGAATGAACGATGAAGAATGAACAAGGATCAATGATCAATGAAGAATGAACGATGAAGAATGAACAAGGAGTAATGGTCAATGACGAATGAACGATGAAGAATGAACAAGGATCAATGATCAATGACGAATGAACGATGAAGAATGAACAAGGATCAATGATCAATGAAGAATGAACGATGAAGAATGAACAAGGATCAATGATCAATGACGAATGAACGATGAAGAATGAACAAGGATCAATGATTAATGAAGAATGAACAAGGATCAATGATCAAAGAAGAATGAACGATGAAGAATGAACAAGGTTCAATGATCAATGAAGAATGAACGATGAAGAATGAACAAGGATTAATGGTCAATGACGAATGAACGATGAAGAATGAACAAGGATCAATGATCAATGAAGAATGAACGATGAAGAATGAACAAGGATTAATGGTCAATGACGAATGAACGATGAAGAATGAACAAGAATCAATGATCAATGAAGAATGAACGATGAAGAATGAACAAGGATCAATGATAAATGAAAAATGAACGATGAAGAATGAACAAGGAACAATGATCAATGAAGAATGATCGATGAAGAATGAACAAGGATTAATGGTCAATGAAGAATGAACGATGAAGAATGAACAAGGATCAATGGTCAATGAAGAATGAACGATGAAGAATGAACAAGGATCAATGATCAATGAAGAATGAACAAGGATCAATGATCAAAGAAGAATGAACGATGAAGAATGAACAAGGATCAATGATCAATGAAGAATGAACGATGAAGAATGAACAAGGAGTAATGGTCAATGACGAATGAACGATGAAGAATGAACAAGGATCAATGATCAATGACGAATGAACGATGAAGAATGAACAAGGATCAATGATCAATGAAGAATGAACAAGGATCAATGATCAATGACGAATGAACGATGAAGAATGAACAAGGATCAATGATCAATGAAGAATGAACAAGGATCAATGATCAATGACGAATGAACGATGAAGAATGAACAAGGATCAATGATCAATGAAGAATGAACGATGAAGAATGAACAAGGATTAATGGTCAATGACGAATGAACGATGAAGAATGAACAAGGATCAATGATCAATGAAGAATGAACGATGAAGAATGAACAAGGATTAATGGTCAATGACGAATGAACGATGAAGAATGAACAAGGATCAATGATCAATGAAGAATGAACGATGAAGAATGAACAAGGATCAATGATAAATGAAAAATGAACGATGAAGAATGAATAAGGATCAATGATCAATGACGAATGAACGATGAAGAATGAACAAGGATCAATGATCAATGAAGAATGAACAAGGATCAATGATCAAAGAAGAATGAACGATGAAGAATGAACAAGGATCAATGATCAATGAAGAATGAACGATGAAGAATGAACAAGGAGTAATGGTCAATGACGACAGAACGATGAAGAATGAACAAGGATCAATGATCAATGACGAATGAACGATGAAGAATGAACAAGGATCAATGATCAATGAAGAATGAACGATGAAGAATGAACAAGGATCAATGATCAATGACGAATGAACGATGAAGAATGAACAAGGATCAATGATCAATGAAGAATGAACGATGAAGAATGAACAAGGATCAATGATCAATGAAGAATGAACGATGAAGAATGAACAAGGAACAATGATCAATGAAGAATGATCGATGAAGAATGAACAAGGATTAATGGTCAATGAAGAATGAACGATGAAGAATGAACAAGGATCAATGGTCAATGAAGAATGAACGATGAAGAATGAACAAGGATCAATGATCAATGAAGAATGAACAAGGATCAATGATCAAAGAAGAATGAACGATGAAGAATGAACAAGGATCAATGATCAATGAAGAATGAACGATGAAGAATGAACAAGGAGTAATGGTCATTGACGAATGAACGATGAAGAATGAACAAGGATCAATGATCAATGACGAATGAACGATGAAGAATGAACAAGGATCAATGATCAATGAAGAATGAACGATGAAGAATGAACAAGGATCAATGATCAATGACGAATGAACGATGAAGAATGAACAAGGATCAATGATTAATGAAGAATGAACAAGGATCAATGATCAAAGAAGAATGAACGATGAAGAATGAACAAGGTTCAATGATCAATGAAGAATGAAAGATGAAGAATGAACAAGGAGTAATGGTCAATGACGACAGAACGATGAAGAATGAACAAGGATCAATGATCAATGACGAATGAACGATGAAGAATGAACAAGGATCAATGATCAATGAAGAATGAACGATGAAGAATGAACAAGGATCAATGATCAATGACGAATGAACGATGAAGAATGAACAAGGATCAATGATCAATGAAGAATGAACGATGAAGAATGAACAAGGATCAATGATCAATGAAGAATGAACGATGAAGAATGAACAAGGAACAATGATCAATGAAGAATGATCGATGAAGAATGAACAAGGATTAATGGTCAATGAAGAATGAACGATGAAGAATGAACAAGGATCAATGGTCAATGAAGAATGAACGATGAAGAATGAACAAGGATCAATGATCAATGAAGAATGAACAAGGATCAATGATCAAAGAAGAATGAACGATGAAGAATGAACAAGGATCAATGATCAATGAAGAATGAACGATGAAGAATGAACAAGGAGTAATGGTCATTGACGAATGAACGATGAAGAATGAACAAGGATCAATGATCAATGACGAATGAACGATGAAGAATGAACAAGGATCAATGATCAATGAAGAATGAACGATGAAGAATGAACAAGGATCAATGATCAATGACGAATGAATGATGAAGAATGAACAAGGATCAATGATTAATGAAGAATGAACAAGGATCAATGATCAAAGAAGAATGAACGATGAAGAATGAACAAGGTTCAATGATCAATGAAGAATGAACGATGAAGAATGAACAAGGAGTAATGGTCAATGACGACAGAACGATGAAGAATGAACAAGGATCAATGATCAATGACGAATGAACGATGAAGAATGAACAAGGATCAATGATCAATGAAGAATGAACGATGAAGAATGAACAAGGATCAATGATCAATGACGAATGAACGATGAAGAATGAACAAGGATCAATGATCAATGAAGAATGAACAAGGATCAATGATCAAAGAAGAATGAACGATGAAGAATGAACAAGGTTCAATGATCAATGAAGAATGAACGATGAAGAATGAACAAGGATTAATGGTCAATGACTAATGAACGATGAAGAATGAACAAGGATCAATGATCAATGAAGAATGAACGATGAAGAATGAACAAGGAGTAATGGTCAATGACGAATGAACGATGAAGAATGAACAAGGATCAATGATCAATGACGAATGAACGATGAAGAATGAACAAGGATCAATGATCAATGAAGAATGAACGATGAAGAATGAACAAGGATCAATGATCAATGACGAATGAACGATGAAGAATGAACAAGGATCAATGATTAATGAAGAATGAACAAGGATCAATGATCAAAGAAGAATGAACGATGAAGAATGAACAAGGTTCAATGATCAATGAAGAATGAACGATGAAGAATGAACAAGGATTAATGGTCAATGACGAATGAACGATGAAGAATGAACAAGGATCAATGATCAATGAAGAATGAACGATGAAGAATGAACAAGGATCAATGATAAATGAAAAATGAACGATGAAGAATGAACAAGGAACAATGATCAATGAAGAATGATCGATGAAGAATGAACAAGGATTAATGGTCAATGAAGAATGAACGATGAAGAATGAACAAGGAGTAATGGTCATTGACGAATGAACGATGAAGAATGAACAAGGATCAATGATCAATGACGAATGAACGATGAAGAATGAACAAGGATCAATGATCAATGAAGAATGAACGATGAAGAATGAACAAGGATCAATGATCAATGACGAATGAACGATGAAGAATGAACAAGGATCAATGATTAATGAAGAATGAACAAGGATCAATGATCAAAGAAGAATGAACGATGAAGAATGAACAAGGTTCAATGATCAATGAAGAATGAACGATGAAGAATGAACAAGGAGTAATGGTCAATGACGACAGAACGATGAAGAATGAACAAGGATCAATGATCAATGACGAATGAACGATGAAGAATGAACAAGGATCAATGATCAATGAAGAATGAACAAGGATCAATGATCAAAGAAGAATGAACGATGAAGAATGAACAAGGTTCAATGATCAATGAAGAATGAACGATGAAGAATGAACAAGGATTAATGGTCAATGACGAATGAACGATGAAGAATGAACAAGGATCAATGATCAATGAAGAATGAACGATGAAGAATGAACAAGGAGTAATGGTCAATGACGAATGAACGATGAAGAATGAACAAGGATCAATGATCAATGACGAATGAACGATGAAGAATGAACAAGGATCAATGATCAATGAAGAATGAACGATGAAGAATGAACAAGGATCAATGATCAATGACGAATGAACGATGAAGAATGAACAAGGATCAATGATTAATGAAGAATGAACAAGGATCAATGATCAAAGAAGAATGAACGATGAAGAATGAACAAGGTTCAATGATCAATGAAGAATGAACGATGAAGAATGAACAAGGATTAATGGTCAATGACGAATGAACGATGAAGAATGAACAAGGATCAATGATCAATGAAGAATGAACGATGAAGAATGAACAAGGATTAATGGTCAATGACGAATGAACGATGAAGAATGAACAAGGATCAATGATCAATGAAGAATGAACGATGAAGAATGAACAAGGATCAATGATAAATGAAAAATGAACGATGAAGAATGAACAAGGAACAATGATCAATGAAGAATGATCGATGAAGAATGAACAAGGATTAATGGTCAATGAAGAATGAACGATGAAGAATGAACAAGGATCAATGGTCAATGAAGAATGAACGATGAAGAATGAACAAGGATCAATGATCAATGAAGAATGAACAAGGATCAATGATCAAAGAAGAATGAACGATGAAGAATGAACAAGGATCAATGATCAATGAAGAATGAACGATGAAGAATGAACAAGGAGTAATGGTCAATGACGAATGAACGATGAAGAATGAACAAGGATCAATGATCAATGACGAATGAACGATGAAGAATGAACAAGGATCAATGATCAATGAAGAATGAACAAGGATCAATGATCAATGACGAATGAACGATGAAGAATGAACAAGGATCAATGATCAATGAAGAATGAACAAGGATCAATGATCAAAGAAGAATGAACGATGAAGAATGAACAAGGTTCAATGATCAATGAAGAATGAACGATGAAGAATGAACAAGGATTAATGGTCAATGACGAATGAACGATGAAGAATGAACAAGGATCAATGATCAATGAAGAATGAACGATGAAGAATGAACAAGGATTAATGGTCAATGACGAATGAACGATGAAGAATGAACAAGGATCAATGATCAATGAAGAATGAACGATGAAGAATGAACAAGGATCAATGATAAATGAAAAATGAACGATGAAGAATGAATAAGGATCAATGATCAATGACGAATGAACGATGAAGAATGAACAAGGATCAATGATCAATGAAGAATGAACAAGGATCAATGATCAAAGAAGAATGAACGATGAAGAATGAACAAGGATCAATGATCAATGAAGAATGAACGATGAAGAATGAACAAGGAGTAATGGTCAATGACGACAGAACGATGAAGAATGAACAAGGATCAATGATCAATGACGAATGAACGATGAAGAATGAACAAGGATCAATGATCAATGAAGAATGAACGATGAAGAATGAACAAGGATCAATGATCAATGACGAATGAACGATGAAGAATGAACAAGGATCAATGGTCAATGAAGAATGAACGATGAAGAATGAACAAGGATCAATGATCAATGAAGAATGAACGATGAAGAATGAACAAGGAACAATGATCAATGAAGAATGATCGATGAAGAATAAACAAGGATTAATGGTCAATGAAGAATGAACGATGAAGAATGAACAAGGATCAATGGTCAATGAAGAATGAACGATGAAGAATGAACAAGGATCAATGATCAATGAAGAATGAACAAGGATCAATGATCAAAGAAGAATGAACGATGAAGAATGAACAAGGATCAATGATCAATGAAGAATGAACGATGAAGAATGAACAAGGATCAATGATCAATGACGAATGAACGATGAAGAATGAACAAGGTTCAATGATCAATGAAGAATGAACGATGAAGAATGAACAAGGATTAATGGTCAATGACGAATGAACGATGAAGAATGAACAAGGATCAATGATCAATGAAGAATGAACGATGAAGAATGAACAAGGAGTAATGGTCAATGACGAATGAACGATGAAGAATGAACAAGGATCAATGATCAATGACGAATGAACGATGAAGAATGAACAAGGATCAATGATCAATGAAGAATGAACGATGAAGAATGAACAAGGATCAATGATCAATGACGAATGAACGATGAAGAATGAACAAGGATCAATGATTAATGAAGAATGAACAAGGATCAATGATCAAAGAAGAATGAACGATGAAGAATGAACAAGGTTCAATGATCAATGAAGAATGAACGATGAAGAATGAACAAGGATTAATGGTCAATGACGAATGAACGATGAAGAATGAACAAGGATCAATGATCAATGAAGAATGAACGATGAAGAATGAACAAGGATTAATGGTCAATGACGAATGAACGATGAAGAATGAACAAGGATCAATGATCAATGAAGAATGAACGATGAAGAATGAACAAGGATCAATGATGAATGAAAAATGAACGATGAAGAATGAACAAGGAACAATGATCAATGAAGAATGATCGATGAAGAATGAACAAGGATTAATGGTCAATGAAGAATGAACGATGAAGAATGAACAAGGAGTAATGGTCATTGACGAATGAACGATGAAGAATGAACAAGGATCAATGATCAATGACGAATGAACGATGAAGAATGAACAAGCATCAATGATCAATGAAGAATGAACGATGAAGAATGAACAAGGATCAATGATCAATGACGAATGAACGATGAAGAATGAACAAGGATCAATGATTAATGAAGAATGAACAAGGATCAATGATCAAAGAAGAATGAACGATGAAGAATGAACAAGGTTCAATGATCAATGAAGAATGAACGATGAAGAATGAACAAGGAGTAATGGTCAATGACGACAGAACGATGAAGAATGAACAAGGATCAATGATCAATGACGAATGAACGATGAAGAATGAACAAGGATCAATGATCAATGAAGAAAGAACAATGAAGAATGAACAAGGATCAATGATCAATGACGAATGAACGATGAAGAATGAACAAGGATCAATGATCAATGAAGAATGAACAAGGATCAATGATCAAAGAAGAATGAACGATGAAGAATGAAGAAGGTTCAATGATCAATGAAGAATGAACGATGAAGAATGAACAAGGATTAATGGTCAATGACGAATGAACGATGAAGAATGAACAAGGTTCAATGATCAATGAAGAATGAACGATGAAGAATGAACAAGGATTAATGGTCAATGACGAATGAACGATGAAGAATGAACAAGGATCAATGATCAATGACGAATGAACGATGAAGAATGAACAAGGATCAATGATCAATGAAGAATGAACGATGAAGAATGAACAAGGATCAATGATCAATGACGAATGAACGATGAAGAATGAACAAGGATCAATGATTAATGAAGAATGAACAAGGATCAATGATCAAAGAAGAATGAACGATGAAGAATGAACAAGGTTCAATGATCAATGAAGAATGAACGATGAAGAATGAACAAGGATTAATGGTCAATGACGAATGAACGATGAAGAATGAACAAGGATCAATGATCAATGAAGAATGAACGATGAAGAATGAACAAGGATTAATGGTCAATGACGAATGAACGATGAAGAATGAACAAGGATCAATGATCAATGAAGAATGAACGATGAAGAATGAACAAGGATCAATGATAAATGAAAAATGAACGATGAAGAATGAACAAGGAACAATGATCAATGAAGAATGATCGATGAAGAATGAACAAGGATTAATGGTCAATGAAGAATGAACGATGAAGAATGAACAAGGATCAATGGTCAATGAAGAATGAACGATGAAGAATGAACAAGGATCAATGATCAATGAAGAATGAACAAGGATCAATGATCAAAGAAGAATGAACGATGAAGAATGAACAAGGATCAATGATCAATGAAGAATGAACGATGAAGAATGAACAAGGAGTAATGGTCAATGACGAATGAACGATGAAGAATGAACAAGGATCAATGATCAATGACGAATGAACGATGAAGAATGAACAAGGATCAATGATCAATGAAGAATGAACAAGGATCAATGATCAATGACGAATGAACGATGAAGAATGAACAAGGATCAATGATCAATGAAGAATGAACAAGGATCAATGATCAAAGAAGAATGAACGATGAAGAATGAACAAGGTTCAATGAT
Source organism: Amaranthus tricolor (assembly GCF_026212465.1). Lineage (NCBI taxonomy): Eukaryota > Viridiplantae > Streptophyta > Magnoliopsida > Caryophyllales > Amaranthaceae > Amaranthus > Amaranthus tricolor. Next base: position 25,420,230 of record NC_080059.1, on the reverse strand, counting down.
CAATGAAGAATGAACGATGAAGAATGAACAAGGATTAATGGTCAATGACGAATGAACGATGAAGAATGAACAAGGATCAATGATCAATGAAGAATGAACGATGAAGAATGAACAAGGATTAATGGTCAATGACGAATGAACGATGAAGAATGAACAAGGATCAATGATCAATGAAGAATGAACGATGAAGAATGAACAAGGATCAATGATAAATGAAAAATGAACGATGAAGAATGAATAAGGATCAATGATCAATGACGAATGAACGATGAAGAATGAACAAGGATCAATGATCAATGAAGAATGAACAAGGATCAATGATCAAAGAAGAATGAACGATGAAGAATGAACAAGGATCAATGATCAATGAAGAATGAACGATGAAGAATGAACAAGGAGTAATGGTCAATGACGACAGAACGATGAAGAATGAACAAGGATCAATGATCAATGACGAATGAACGATGAAGAATGAACAAGGATCAATGATCAATGAAGAATGAACGATGAAGAATGAACAAGGATCAATGATCAATGACGAATGAACGATGAAGAATGAACAAGGATCAATGGTCAATGAAGAATGAACGATGAAGAATGAACAAGGATCAATGATCAATGAAGAATGAACGATGAAGAATGAACAAGGAACAATGATCAATGAAGAATGATCGATGAAGAATGAACAAGGATTAATGGTCAATGAAGAATGAACGATGAAGAATGAACAAGGATCAATGGTCAATGAAGAATGAACGATGAAGAATGAACAAGGATCAATGATCAATGAAGAATGAACAAGGATCAATGATCAAAGAAGAATGAACGATGAAGAATGAACAAGGATCAATGATCAATGAAGAATGAACGATGAAGAATGAACAAGGAGTAATGGTCATTGACGAATGAACGATGAAGAATGAACAAGGATCAATGATCAATGACGAATGAACGATGAAGAATGAACAAGGATCAATGATCAATGAAGAATGAACGATGAAGAATGAACAAGGATCAATGATCAATGACGAATGAACGATGAAGAATGAACAAGGATCAATGATTAATGAAGAATGAACAAGGATCAATGATCAAAGAAGAATGAACGATGAAGAATGAACAAGGTTCAATGATCAATGAAGAATGAACGATGAAGAATGAACAAGGAGTAATGGTCAATGACGACAGAACGATGAAGAATGAACAAGGATCAATGATCAATGACGAATGAACGATGAAGAATGAACAAGGATCAATGATCAATGAAGAATGAACGATGAAGAATGAACAAGGATCAATGATCAATGACGAATGAACGATGAAGAATGAACAAGGATCAATGATCAATGAAGAATGAACAAGGATCAATGATCAAAGAAGAATGAACGATGAAGAATGAACAAGGTTCAATGATCAATGAAGAATGAACGATGAAGAATGAACAAGGATTAATGGTCAATGACGAATGAACGATGAAGAATGAACAAGGATCAATGATCAATGAAGAATGAACGATGAAGAATGAACAAGGAGTAATGGTCAATGACGAATGAACGATGAAGAATGAACAAGGATCAATGATCAATGACGAATGAACGATGAAGAATGAACAAGGATCAATGATCAATGAAGAATGAACGATGAAGAATGAACAAGGATCAATGATCAATGAAGAATGAACGATGAAGAATGAACAAGGAACAATGATCAATGAAGAATGATCGATGAAGAATGAACAAGGATTAATGGTCAATGAAGAATGAACAAGGATCAATGGTCAATGAAGAATGAACGATGAAGAATGAACAAGGATCAATGATCAATGAAGAATGAACAAGGATCAATGATCAAAGAAGAATGAACGATGAAGAATGAACAAGGATCAATGATCAATGAAGAATGAACGATGAAGAATGAACAAGGAGTAATGGTCAATGACGAATGAACGATGAAGAATGAACAAGGATCAATGATCAATTACGAATGAACGATGAAGAATGAACAAGGATCAATGATCAATGAAGAATGAACAAGGATCAATGATCAATGACGAATGAACGATGAAGAATGAACAAGGATCAATGATCAATGAAGAATGAACAAGGATCAATGATCAAAGAAGAATGAACGATGAAGAATGAACAAGGTTCAATGATCAATGAAGAATGAACGATGAAGAATGAACAAGGATTAATGGTCAATGACGAATGAACGATGAAGAATGAACAAGGATCAATGATCAATGAAGAATGAACGATGAAGAATGAACAAGGATTAATGGTCAATGACGAATGAACGATGAAGAATGAACAAGGATGATGAGAATTCAGTCCACAAAGTCCAAGATCATCAAGTTACGGTTCCTACAACACAAGCTACGGTCCATGCTTTACTTAGCCACGCAAATATCAAGCAAATGGTTGCTAATTTCGTGGGATTCTCTTCAAAGCAATCCTTTATTACTTGCCTTAAATGGGAAGTTGAATAAGGCACAATTGCCTGAAATGGGAAGTTGAATACAAGCAGCAACTTGAATTCTAGCTTTAATGCTTAAATGGGAGTTTTTTTTTTATAGGAGAAATGCAAGAGTTTTTAGGAGAATATGGACGGTTCAAAGTAGCTTAATTAGCCTTAATTTGCTGTTTAAATAGCTATTAATAAAGGGTCATTATTAGCCTTAAATGCTTAACAATAAAAAGGCTTAATTCTAGCTTTTGTTTAATGCTTTGTTTTCTGATTTTTGTAAGAGGGAAAGTTAAAAGGTTCCTTGAAGGGAAAGTTAAAAGGTTCCTTGAGGGAAGTTAAAAGGTTCCTTGAAGGCTTGTAACACTTGCATTATTTTTAGTATAAAAGGAACTCATTGCCATGCATTTTAGGCAAGTGAGATTGAAAACAAAATTCTGATTTTCTTTGTGAATTTCTTTGTGCTTACTTTGTGTTGCACGCCCCCTTTTATTCTTATTACTTAGTGTTTGAGAGTAAAAGCTTTGAGAGTTTAAAATACTTAGTGAATTTTTGCTGCTCAAAGAAACCATCCAATCTAGAATAAGTTTCTAAGTTGCGTGGGTGTTCTCTTGTTTCGTTCCTTGTTAAGCTTGTTTTTAAGCTAATTCATACACTCTAAAACGGTCCCATTACACTTCCACATCAGTTGGTATCAGAGCCAAATCGTGTTGAACGAGATTACACTCGTTAAAACGCAGCATGGGTGATAATCAGTCCAATGCCGAAATGTTAAAAGTAATCGTGGATCAACTTCATGTAATGCACGATGGAATGAAGAGGCATGAAACAAGGATGGATGCCATTGGAGAGACGATGCTTAGAGTAGGTAGAAGGGTAGAGGAATTAGAGAATTCCACTCCCACCCATGGCGAGTCCCTTTTTCGTAACAATCAAGAAGATAGAAGTTTCAAACTAGACCTTCCTGAATTTGATGGTTCTAGTGATCCGGAGGTTTTTTATGATTGGGTACGAAGATTAGAGAATATTTTTGAGTATAAAAATTATGATGATGATAAGAGTTGTAAAATGGCGACTCTTAAATTGACAAAACTTGCTGGGCTTTGGTATGATAACCTCAAAGCCAAGAGAAGGAGAGAAGGGAAAGAAAAGATTGCATCTTGGGAAAAACTCAAGAAGAAAATGGAGCAACGTTGGGTCCCACGTGAATATGTGCAGGATCAATATGTCAAATTAACTCGCCTAAATCAAGGTGAGCGTAATATTGATGAATATGTACGTGAGTTTGAGAAACTTAGCTTGGTGTGTGACATACAAGAGAAGGAACCACTCAAAATTGCGCGTTTCACAAAGGGGCTTTCTAAACCAATCTCTAATAAGGTGGATCTTCTACCTTATTCCACTTATGATGAGGTTGTGAAGGCTGCTAGGAAGGTTGAAGCACAAAACAAAGAGGAGAAGCCGAAGAATGCTCCAAGACCCCCTTTTAGAGCGTTCTCTTCCGCGGGAAAAGTTGATTCTTTTCCTAGCCCTTCTAAATCAACTGTTCCTACTAACCCTTCGAAAACTTATGGAGGAAAACCAGATTTCAAGCAAGATGCATCCAAAAGAACTTGTTACAAGTGTCATGAAAGAGGACATATTGCTAGTGAATGTCCAAAACGGAATACACTTACTATTCAAGAAGGAGAGTGGGGTTCCGAAGAAGAGGAAGAGGAGGAGGAATATGAGGAATATGGTGCTGAAGAAAATGACGCTCCATTATGTGGTGTTGTGAGAAGACTTCTACATTCCGAACCTCTCAAAGATATGCAACAACGAGAGAACCTTTTTCATACTAGATGCAAGGTTCAAGACAAGGTTTTTGATGTGATTGTTGATGGAGGATCATGCACGGATGTGGCCTCAACTGAACTTGTAAGTAAGCTTAAATTACCTACACGAAATCATGCTAAACCTTACAAGTTAAATTGGCTGGATAATGACACCGGTTTAAAGGTTAAGAAACAAGCACTAGTTTCATTCACTATAGGAAATTTTTATGATGAACGTTGGTGTGACGTTTTACCTATGAGTGCGTGTCATATTTTGCTTGGTAGACCATGGCAATTTGATAGAAAAGCTATTCATGATGGTGTTTCTAATGTCTATACGGTCACTACCAAATTAGGAAAGAAGATTAGGTTGTTACCTTTGCCCCCTAAGGTTGAACCTATGGTGGAAAAGAAACCAAACTTCCTTATGTCTAGGAAGGAGTTTGAGGAAGAATGCGTGATAGAAGGAGGAGGGTTTCTGCTTATTGTAAAGCCCATTGTTGATGATGTTTCTCATGTGGCTAACTCTATTCCGTTGAGAAACTTGCTTAAAGAATTTGCAGATGTGTTTCCCGATGATTTGCCTAAAGGGTTGCCTCCATTTCGTGGTATTGAACATGCAATTGATTTGGTACCGGGAGCCTCATTACCAAACAAGGCAGCCTATAGATGCAATCCCGAGCAAGCTAAGGAGTTGCAAAGACAAGTTGAAGAACTCATGGAAAAGGGCTATGTGCGTGAAAGCCTTAGTCCATGTGCGGTGCCTGCCCTTTTGGTGCCAAAGAAAGAAGGAACTTGGAGGATGTGTATTGATAGTCGTGCCATCAACAACATAACTATTAAATATAGATTTCCCATGCAAGGCTACAAGACATGCTTGATGAATTAAGTGGAGCCACAGTTTTTAGCAAAATTGACTTGCGAAGTGGTTATCATCAAATGAGAATTCGTGAAGGAGATGAATGGAAGACTGCTTTCAAGACAAAGCAAGGTCTATATGAATGGCTTGTCATGCCATTTGGACTTTGCAATGCTCCTAGTTCGTTCATGAGACTCATGAATGGGGTATTACGTCCCTTTCTAAATAAATTCATTGTTGTATATTTAGATGATATTCTAGTAAATAGTAAAACTGAAAATGAGCATTTGATACATTTGAGAGTTTTACTTCAGGCATTGAGAGAGCATAAATTGTATGGAAAAATGGAAAAATGTACTTTCATGTGTAGTAGTATTTCTTTCCTAGGCTACATTGTTTCAAGTGAAGGAGTACAGGTTGATCCCGAGAAGGTGAAAGCTATCTCAACATGGAGGGTACCCAAAGATGTTCATGAGGTTAGAAGTTTTCATGGACTAGCTTCATTTTACCGAGTCTTCATCAAGAACTTTTCCACTCTTATGGCGCCTTTAACGGAGCTGTTGACGAAAGGTGCAACTTTCAATGTGGGTGATTTGTCTCCGTACCTTGAAGATGAGAGTTTGAGGGCAAACTTCTTTGAAGAGGGGGAGAATGATGAGAATTCAGTCCACAAAGTCCAAGATCATCAAGTTACGGTTCCTACAACACAAGCTACGGTCCATGCTTTACTTAGCCACGCAAATATCAAGCAAATGGTTGCTAATTTCGTGGGATTCTCTTCAAAGCAATCCTTTATTACTTGCCTTAAATGGGAAGTTGAATAAGGCACAATTGCCTGAAATGGGAAGTTGAATACAAGCAGCAACTTGAATTCTAGCTTTAATGCTTAAATGGGAGTTTTTTTTTTTATAGGAGAAATGCAAGAGTTTTTAGGAGAATATGGACGGTTCAAAGTAGCTTAATTAGCCTTAATTTGCTGTTCAAATAGCTATTAATAAAGGGTCATTATTAGCCTTAAATGCTTAACAATAAAAAGGCTTAATTCTAGCTTTTGTTTAATGCTTTGTTTTCTGATTTTTGTAAGAGGGAAAGTTAAAAGGTTCCTTGAAGGGAAAGTTAAAAGGTTCCTTGAGGGAAGTTAAAAGGTTCCTTGAAGGCTTGTAACACTTGCATTATTTTTAGTATAAAAGGAACTCATTGCCATGCATTTTAGGCAAGTGAGATTGAAAACAAAATTCTGATTTTCTTTGTGAATTTCTTTGTGCTTACTTTGTGTTGCACGCCCCCTTTTATTCTTATTACTTAGTGTTTGAGAGTAAAAGCTTTGAGAGTTTAAAATACTTAGTGAATTTTTGCTGCTCAAAGAAACCATCCAATCTAGAATAAGTTTCTAAGTTGCGTGGGTGTTCTCTTGTTTCGTTCCTTGTTAAGCTTGTTTTTAAGCTAATTCATACACTCTAAAACGGTCCCATTACACTTCCACATCAAAGGATCAATGATCAATGAAGAATGAACGATGAAGAATGAACAAGGATCAATGATAAATGAAAAATGAACGATGAAGAATGAATAAGGATCAATGATCAATGACGAATGAACGATGAAGAATGAACAAGGATCAATGATCAATGAAGAATCAACGATGAAGAATGAACAAGGAGTAATGGTCAATGACGAATGAACGATGAAGAATGAACAAGGATCAATGATCAATGACGAATGAACGATGAAGAATGAACAAGGATCAATGATCAATGAAGAATGAACGATGAAGAATGAACAAGGATCAATGATCAATGAAGAATGAGCGATGAAGAATGAACAAGGAACAATGATCAATGAAGAATGAACAAGGATTAATGGTCAATGAAGAATGAACGATGAAGAATGAACAAGGATCAATGGTCAATGAAGAATGAACGATGAAGAATGAACAAGGATCAATGATCAATGAAGAATGAACAAGGATCAATGATCAAAGAAGAATGAACGATGAAGAATGAACAAGGATCAATGATCAATGAAGAATGAACGATGAAGAATGAACAAGGAGTAATGGTCAATGACGACAGAACGATGAAGAATGAACAAGGATCAATGATCAATGACGAATGAACGATGAAGAATGAACAAGGATCAATGATCAATGAAGAATGAACGATGAAGAATGAACAAGGATCAATGATCAATGACGAATGAACGATGAAGAATGAACAAGGATCAATGATCAATGAAGAATGAACAAGGATCAATGATCAAAGAAGAATGAACGATGAAGAATGAACAAGGTTCAATGATTAATGAAGAATGAACGATGAAGAATGAACAAGGATTAATGGTCAATGACGAATGAACGATGAAGAATGAACAAGGATCAATGATCAATGAAGAATGAACGATGAAGAATGAACAAGGATCAATGATAAATGAAAAATGAACGATGAAGAATGAATAAGGATCAATGATCAATGACGAATGAACGATGAAGAATGAACAAGGTTCAATGATTAATGAAGAATTAACGATGAAGAATGAACAAGGATTAATGGTCAATGACGAATGAACGATGAAGAATGAACAAGGATCAATGATCAATGAAGAATGAACGATGAAGAATGAACAAGGATCAATGATAAATGAAAAATGAACGATGAAGAATGAATAAGGATCAATGATCAATAACGAATGAACGATGAAGAATGAACAAGGATCAATGATCAATGAAGAATGAACGATGAAGAATGAACAAGGAGTAATGGTCAATGACGAATGAACGATGAAGAATGAACAAGGATCAATGATCAATGACGAATGAACGATGAAGAATGAACAAGGATCAATGATCAATGAAGAATGAACGATGAAGAATGAACAAGGATCAATGATCAATGAAGAATGAACGATGAAGAATGAACAAGGAACAATGATCAATGAAGAATGATCGATGAAGAATGAACAAGGATTAATGGTCAATGAAGAATGAACAAGGATCAATGGTCAATGAAGAATGAACGATGAAGAATGAACAAGGATCAATGATCAATGAAGAATGAACAAGGATCAATGATCAAAGAAGAATGAACGATGAAGAATGAACAAGGATCAATGATCAATGAAGAATGAACGATGAAGAATGAACAAGGAGTAATGGTCAATGACGAATGAACGATGAAGAATGAACAAGGATCAATGATCAATGACGAATGAACGATGAAGAATGAACAAGGATCAATGATCAATGAAGAATGAACAAGGATCAATGATCAATGACGAATGAACGATGAAGAATGAACAAGGATCAATGATAAATGAAAAATGAAAGGTGAAGAATGAATAAGGATCAATGATCAATGACGAATGAACGATGAAGAATGAACAAGGATCAATGATCAATGAAGAATGAACGATGAAGAATGAACAAGGAGTAATGGTCAATGACGAATGAACGATGAAGAATGAACAAGGATCAATGATCAATGACGAATGAACGATGAAGAATGAACAAGGATCAATGATCAATGAAGAATGAACGATGAAGAATGAACAAGGATCAATGATCAATGAAGAATGAACGATGAAGAATGAACAAGGATCAATGATCAATGAAGAATGAACGATGAAGAATGAACAAGGAACAATGATCAATGAAGAATGATCGATGAAGAATGAACAAGGATTAATGGTCAATGAAGAATGAACGATGAAGAATGAACAAGGATCAATGGTCAATGAAGAATGAACGATGAAGAATGAACAAGGATCAATGATCAATGAAGAATGAACAAGGATCAATGATCAAAGAAGAATGAACGATGAAGAATGAACAAGGATCAATGATCAATGAAGAATGAACGATGAAGAATGAACAAGGAGTAATGGTCAATGACGAATGAACGATGAAGAATGAACAAGGATCAATGATCAATGACGAATGAACGATGAAGAATGAACAAGGATCAATGATCAATGAAGAATGAACAAGGATCAATGATCAATGACGAATGAACGATGAAGAATGAACAAGGATCAATGATAAATGAAAATTGAAAGGTGAAGAATGAATAAGGATCAATGATCAATGACGAATGAACGATGAAGAATGAACAAGGATCAATGATCAATGAAGAATGAACGATGAAGAATGAACAAGGAGTAATGGTCAATGACGAATGAACGATGAAGAATGAACAAGGATCAATGATCAATGACGAATGAACGATGAAGAATGAACAAGGATCAATGATCAATGAAGAATGAACGATGAAGAATGAACAAGGATCAATGATCAATGAAGAATGAACGATGAAGAATGAACAAGGATCAATGATCAATGAAGAATGAACGATGAAGAATGAACAAGGAACAATGATCAATGAAGAATGATCGATGAAGAATGAACAAGGATTAATGGTCAATGAAGAATGAACGATGAAGAATGAACAAGGATCAATGGTCAATGAAGAATGAACGATGAAGAATGAACAAGGATCAATGATCAATGAAGAATGAACAAGGATCAATGATCAAAGAAGAATGAACGATGAAGAATGAACAAGGATCAATGATCAATGAAGAATGAACGATGAAGAATGAACAAGGAGTAATGGTCAATGACGAATGAACGATGAAGAATGAACAAGGATCAATGATCAATGACGAATGAACGATGAAGAATGAACAAGGATCAATGATCAATGAAGAATGAACGATGAAGAATGAACAAGGATCAATGATCAATGACGAATGAACGATGAAGAATGAACAAGGATCAATGATTAATGAAGAATGAACAAGGATCAATGATCAAAGAAGAATGAACGATGAAGAATGAACAAGGTTCAATGATCAATGAAGAATGAACGATGAAGAATGAACAAGGATTAATGGTCAATGACGAATGAACGATGAAGAATGAACAAGGATCAATGATCAATGAAGAATGAACGATGAAGAATGAACAAGGATTAATGGTCAATGACGAATGAACGATGAAGAATGAACAAGGATCAATGATCAATGAAGAATGAACGATGAAGAATGAACAAGGATCAATGATAAATGAAAAATGAACGATGAAGAATGAACAAGGATCAATGATCAATGAAGAATGAGCGATGAAGAATGAACAAGGAACAATGATCAATGAAGAATGAACAAGGATTAATGGTCAATGAAGAATGAACGATGAAGAATGAACAAGGATCAATGGTCAATGAAGAATGAACGATGAAGAATGAACAAGGATCAATGATCAATGAAGAATGAACAAGGATCAATGATCAAAGAAGAATGAACGATGAAGAATGAACAAGGATCAATGATCAATGAAGAATGAACGATGAAGAATGAACAAGGAGTAATGGTCAATGACGACAGAACGATGAAGAATGAACAAGGATCAATGATCAATGACGAATGAACGATGAAGAATGAACAAGGATCAATGATCAATGAAGAATGAACGATGAAGAATGAACAAGGATCAATGATCAATGACGAATGAACGATGAAGAATGAACAAGGATCAATGATCAATGAAGAATGAACAAGGATCAATGATCAAAGAAGAATGAACGATGAAGAATGAACAAGGTTCAATGATTAATGAAGAATGAACGATGAAGAATGAACAAGGATTAATGGTCAATGACGAATGAACGATGAAGAATGAACAAGGATCAATGATCAATGAAGAATGATCGATGAAGAATGAACAAGGATTAATGGTCAATGAAGAATGAACGATGAAGAATGAACAAGGATGAATGGTCAATGAAGAATGAACGATGAAGAATGAACAAGGATCAATGATCAATGAAGAATGATCGATGAAGAATGAACAAGGATCAATGATCAAAGAAGAATGAACGATGAAGAATGAACAAGGTTCAATGATCAATGAAGAATGAACGATGAAGAATGAACAAGGATTAATGGTCAATGACGAATGAACGATGAAGAATGAACAAGGATCAATGATCAATGAAGAATGAACGATGAAGAATGAACAAGGATCAATGATAAATGAAAAATGAAAGATGAAGAATGAATAAGGATCAATGATCAATGACGAATGAACGATGAAGAATGAACAAGGATCAATGATCAATGAAGAATGAACGATGAAGAATGAACAAGGAGTAATGGTCAATGACGAATGAACGATGAAGAATGAACAAGGATCAATGATCAATGACGAATGAACGATGAAGAATGAACAAGGATCAATGATCAATGAAGAATGAACGATGAAGAATGAACAAGGATCAATGATCAATGAAGAATGAACGATGAAGAATGAACAAGGATCAATGATCAATGAAGAATGAACGATGAAGAATGAACAAGGAACAATGATCAATGAAGAATGATCGATGAAGAATGAACAAGGATTAATGGTCAATGAAGAATGAACGATGAAGAATGAACAAGGATCAATGGTCAATGAAGAATGAACGATGAAGAATGAACAAGGATCAATGATCAATGAAGAATGAACAAGGATCAATGATCAAAGAAGAATGAACGATGAAGAATGAACAAGGATCAATGATCAATGAAGAATGAACGATGAAGAATGAACAAGGAGTAATGGTCATTGACGAATGAACGATGAAGAATGAACAAGGATCAATGATCAATGACGAATGAACGATGAAGAATGAACAAGGATCAATGATCAATGAAGAATGAACGATGAAGAATGAACAAGGATCAATGATCAATGACGAATGAACGATGAAGAATGAACAAGGATCAATGATTAATGAAGAATGAACAAGGATCAATGATCAAAGAAGAATGAACGATGAAGAATGAACAAGGTTCAATGATCAATGAAGAATGAACGATGAAGAATGAACAAGGATTAATGGTCAATGACGAATGAACGATGAAGAATGAACAAGGATCAATGATCAATGAAGAATGAACAAGGATCAATGATCAATGACGAATGAACGATGAAGAATGAACAAGGAGTAATGGTCAATGACGAATGAACGATGAAGAATGAACAAGGATCAATGATCAATGAAGAATGAACGATGAAGAATGAACAAGGAGTAATGGTCAATGACGAATGAACGATGAAGAATGAACAAGGATCAATGATCAATGACGAATGAACGATGAAGAATGAACAAGGATCAATGATCAATGAAGAATGAACAAGGATCAATGAAAAAGGATTAATGGTCAATGACGAATGAACGATGAAGAATGAACAAGGATCTATGAAGAATGAACGATGAAGAATGAACAAGGATTAATGGTCATTGACAAATGAACGATGAAGAATGAACAAGGATCAATGATCAATGACGAATGAACGATGAAGAATGAACAAGGATCAATGATCAATGACGAATGAACGATGAAGAATGAACAAGGATCAATGATCAATGACGAATGAACGATGAAGAATGAACAAGGATCAATGATAAATGAAGAATGAACGATGAAGAATGAACAAGGAGTAATGGTCAATGACGAATGAACGATGAAGAATGAACAAGGATCAATGATCAATGACGAATGAACGATGAAGAATGAACAAGGATCAATGATCAATGAAGAATGAACGATGAAGAATGAACAAGGATCAATGATCAATGAAGAATGAACGATGAAGAATGAACAAGGAACAATGATCAATGAAGAATGATCGATGAAGAATGAACAAGGATTAATGGTCAATGAAGAATGAACGATGAAGAATGAACAAGGATCAATGGTCAATGAAGAATGAACGATGAAGAATGAACAAGGATCAATGATCAATGAAGAATGAACAAGGATCAATGATCAAAGAAGAATGAACGATGAAGAATGAACAAGGATCAATGATCAATGAAGAATGAACGATGAAGAATGAACAAGGAGTAATGGTCAATGACGAATGAACGATGAAGAATGAACAAGGATCAATGATCAATGACGAATGAACGATGAAAAATGAACAAGGATCAATGATCAATGAAGAATGAACAAGGATCAATGATCAATGACGAATGAACGATGAAGAATGAACAAGGAGTAATGGTCAATGACGAATGAACGATGAAGAATGAACAAGGATCAATGATCAATGAAGAATGAACGATGAAGAATGAACAAGGATCAATGATCAATGAAGAATGAACGATGAAGAATGAACAAGGATCAATGATCAATGAAGAATGAACGATGAAGAATGAACAAGGAGTAATGGTCAATGACGACAGAACGATGAAGAATGAACAAGGATCAATGATCAATGAAGAATGAACAAGGATCAATGATCAAAGAAGAATGAACGATGAAGAATGAACAAGGTTCAATAATCAATGAAGAATGAACGATGAAGAATGAACAAGGATTAATGGTCAATGACGAATGAACGATGAAGAATGAACAAGGATCAATGATCAATGAAGAATGAACGATGAAGAATGAACAAGGATTAATGGTCAATGACGAATGAACGATGAAGAATGAACAAGGATCAATGATCAATGAAGAATGAACGATGAAGAATGAACAAGGATCAATGATAAATGAAAAATGAACGATGAAGAATGAATAAGGATCAATGATCAATGACGAATGAACGATGAAGAATGAACAAGGATCAATGATCAATGAAGAATGAACGATGAAGAATGAACAAGGAGTAATGGTCAATGACGAATGAACGATGAAGAATGAACAAGGATCAATGATCAATGACGAATGAACGATGAAGAATGAACAAGGATCAATGATCAATGAAGAATGAACGATGAAGAATGAACAAGGATCAATGATCAATGAAGAATGAACGATGAAGAATGAACAAGGATCAATGATCAATGAAGAATGAACAAGGATCAATGATCAAAGAAGAATGAACGATGAAGAATGAACAAGGATCAATGATCAATGAAGAATGAACGATGAAGAATGAACAAGGAGTAATGGTCAATGACGAATGAACGATGAAGAATGAACAAGGATCAATGATCAATGAAGAATGAACAAGGATCAATGATCAAAGAAGAATGAACGATGAAGAATGAACAAGGTTCAATAATCAATGAAGAATGAACGATGAAGAATGAACAAGGATTAATGGTCAATGACGAATGAACGATGAAGAATGAACAAGGATCAATGATCAATGAAGAATGAACGATGAAGAATGAACAAGGATCAATGATAAATGAAAAATGAAAGATGAAGAATGAATAAGGATCAATGATCAATGACGAATGAACGATGAAGAATGAACAAGGATCAATGATCAATGAAGAATGAACGATGAAGAATGAACAAGGAGTAATGGTCAATGACGAATGAACGATGAAGAATGAACAAGGATCAATGATCAATGACGAATGAACGATGAAGAATGAACAAGGATCAATGATCAATGAAGAATGAACGATGAAGAATGAACAAGGATCAATGATCAATGAAGAATGAACGATGAAGAATGAACAAGGATCAATGATCAATGAAGAATGAACGATGAAGAATGAACAAGGAACAATGATCAATGAAGAATGATCGATGAAGAATGAACAAGGATTAATGGTCAATGAAGAATGAACGATGAAGAATGAACAAGGATCAATGGTCAATGAAGAATGAACGATGAAGAATGAACAAGGATCAATGATCAATGAAGAATGAACAAGGATCAATGATCAAAGAAGAATGAACGATAAAGAATGAACAAGGATCAATGATCAATGAAGAATGAACGATGAAGAATGAACAAGGAGTAATGGTCATTGACGAATGAACGATGAAGAATGAACAAGGATCAATGATCAATGACGAATGAACGATGAAGAATGAACAAGGATCAATGATCAATGAAGAATGAACGATGAAGAATGAACAAGGATCAATGATCAATGACGAATGAACGATGAAGAATGAACAAGGATCA
This sequence comes from Amaranthus tricolor, assembly GCF_026212465.1. Lineage (NCBI taxonomy): Eukaryota > Viridiplantae > Streptophyta > Magnoliopsida > Caryophyllales > Amaranthaceae > Amaranthus > Amaranthus tricolor. The sequence goes on along the minus strand of NC_080059.1, from coordinate 25,405,178 downwards.
ATGATTAATGAAGAATGAACAAGGATCAATGATCAAAGAAGAATGAACGATGAAGAATGAACAAGGTTCAATGATCAATGAAGAATGAACGATGAAGAATGAACAAGGATTAATGGTCAATGACGAATGAACGATGAAGAATGAACAAGGATCAATGATCAATGAAGAATGAACGATGAAGAATGAACAAGGATTAATGGTCAATGACGAATGAACGATGAAGAATGAACAAGGATCAATGATCAATGAAGAATGAACGATGAAGAATGAACAAGGATCAATGATAAATGAAAAATGAACGATGAAGAATGAATAAGGATCAATGATCAATGACGAATGAACGATGAAGAATGAACAAGGATCAATGATCAATGAAGAATGAACGATGAAGAATGAACAAGGAGTAATGGTCAATGACGAATGAACGATGAAGAATGAACAAGGATCAATGATCAATGACGAATGAACGATGAAGAATGAACAAGGATCAATGATCAATGAAGAATGAACGATGAAGAATGAACAAGGATCAATGATCAATGAAGAATGAGCGATGAAGAATGAACAAGGAACAATGATCAATGAAGAATGAACAAGGATTAATGGTCAATGAAGAATGAACGATGAAGAATGAACAAGGATCAATGGTCAATGAAGAATGAACGATGAAGAATGAACAAGGATCAATGATCAATGAAGAATGAACAAGGATCAATGATCAAAGAAGAATGAACGATGAAGAATGAACAAGGATCAATGATCAATGAAGAATGAACGATGAAGAATGAACAAGGAGTAATGGTCAATGACGACAGAACGATGAAGAATGAACAAGGATCAATGATCAATGACGAATGAACGATGAAGAATGAACAAGGATCAATGATCAATGAAGAATGAACGATGAAGAATGAACAAGGATCAATGATCAATGACGAATGAACGATGAAGAATGAACAAGGATCAATGATCAATGAAGAATGAACAAGGATCAATGATCAAAGAAGAATGAACGATGAAGAATGAACAAGGTTCAATGATTAATGAAGAATGAACGATGAAGAATGAACAAGGATTAATGGTCAATGACGAATGAACGATGAAGAATGAACAAGGATCAATGATCAATGAAGAATGAACGATGAAGAATGAACAAGGATCAATGATAAATGAAAAATGAACGATGAAGAATGAATAAGGATCAATGATCAATGACGAATGAACGATGAAGAATGAACAAGGATCAATGATCAATGAAGAATGAACGATGAAGAATGAACAAGGATCAATGATCAATGAAGAATGAACGATGAAGAATGAACAAGGATCAATGATCAATGACGAATGAACGATGAAGAATGAACAAGGATCAATGATCAATGAAGAATGAACGATGAAGAATGAACAAGGATCAATGATAAATGAAAAATGAACGATGAAGAATGAATAAGGATCAATGATCAATGACGAATGAACGATGCAGAATGAACAAGGATCAATGATCAATGAAGAATGAACGATGAAGAATGAACAAGGAGTAATGGTCAATGACGAATGAACGATGAAGAATGAACAAGGATCAATGATCAATGACGAATGAACGATGAAGAATGAACAAGGATCAATGATCAATGAAGAATGAACGATGAAGAATGAACAAGGATCAATGATCAATGAAGAATGAACGATGAAGAATGAACAAGGAACAATGATCAATGAAGAATGATCGATGAAGAATGAACAAGGATTAATGGTCAATGAAGAATGAACGATGAAGAATGAACAAGGATCAATGGTCAATGAAGAATGAACGATGAAGAATGAACAAGGATCAATGATCAATGAAGAATGAACAAGGATCAACGATCAAAGAAGAATGAACGATGAAGAATGAACAAGGATCAATGATCAATGAAGAATGAACGATGAAGAATGAACAAGGAGTAATGGTCAATGACAAATGAACGATGAAGAATGAACAAGGATCAATGATCAATGACGAATGAACGATGAAGAATGAACAAGGATCAATGATCAATGAAGAATGAACAAGGATCAATGATCAATGACGAATGAACGATGAAGAATGAACAAGGAGTAATGGTCAATGACGAATGAACGATGAAGAATGAACAAGGATCAATGATCAATGAAGAATGAACGATGAAGAATGAACAAGGAGTAATGGTCAATGACGAATGAACGATGAAGAATGAACAAGGATCAATGATCAATGACGAATGAACGATGAAGAATGAACAAGGATCAATGATCAATGAAGAATGAACAAGGATCAATGAACAAGGATTAATGGTCAATGACGAATGAACGATGAAGAATGAACAAGGATCTATGAAGAATGAACGATGAAGAATGAACAAGGATTAATGGTCATTGACAAATGAACGATGAAGAATGAACAAGGATCAATGATCAATGACGAATGAACGATGAAGAATGAACAAGGATCAATGATCAATGACGAATGAACGATGAAGAATGAACAAGGATCAATGATCAATGACGAATGAACGATGAAGAATGAACAAGGATCAATGATCAATGAAGAATGAACGATGAAGAATGAACAAGGAGTAATGGTCAATGACGAATGAACGATGAAGAATGAACAAGGATCAATGATCAATGACGAATGAACGATGAAGAATGAACAAGGATCAATGATCAATGAAGAATGAACGATGAAGAATGAACAAGGATCAATGATCAATGAAGAATGAACGATGAAGAATGAACAAGGAACAATGATCAATGAAGAATGATCGATGAAGAATGAACAAGGATTAATGGTCAATGAAGAATGAACGATGAAGAATGAACAAGGATCAATGGTCAATGAAGAATGAACGATGAAGAATGAACAAGGATCAATGATCAATGAAGAATGAACAAGGATCAATGATCAAAGAAGAATGAACGATGAAGAATGAACAAGGATCAATGATCAATGAAGAATGAACGATGAAGAATGAACAAGGAGTAATGGTCAATGACGAATGAACGATGAAGAATGAACAAGGATCAATGATCAATGACGAATGAACGATGAAAAATGAACAAGGATCAATGATCAATGAAGAATGAACAAGGATCAATGATCAATGACGAATGAACGATGAAGAATGAACAAGGAGTAATGGTCAATGACGAATGAACGATGAAGAATGAACAAGGATCAATGATCAATGAAGAATGAACGATGAAGAATGAACAAGGATCAATGATCAATGAAGAATGAACGATGAAGAATGAACAAGGATCAATGATCAATGAAGAATGAACGATGAAGAATGAACAAGGAGTAATGGTCAATGACGACAGAACGATGAAGAATGAACAAGGATCAATGATCAATGAAGAATGAACAAGGATCAATGATCAAAGAAGAATGAACGATGAAGAATGAACAAGGTTCAATAATCAATGAAGAATGAACGATGAAGAATGAACAAGGATTAATGGTCAATGACGAATGAACGATGAAGAATGAACAAGGATCAATGATCAATGAAGAATGAACGATGAAGAATGAACAAGGATTAATGGTCAATGACGAATGAACGATGAAGAATGAACAAGGATCAATGATCAATGAAGAATGAACGATGAAGAATGAACAAGGATCAATGATAAATGAAAAATGAACGATGAAGAATGAATAAGGATCAATGATCAATGACGAATGAACGATGAAGAATGAACAAGGATCAATGATCAATGAAGAATGAACGATGAAGAATGAACAAGGAGTAATGGTCAATGACGAATGAACGATGAAGAATGAACAAGGATCAATGATCAATGACGAATGAACGATGAAGAATGAACAAGGATCAATGATCAATGAAGAATGAACGATGAAGAATGAACAAGGATCAATGATCAATGAAGAATGAACGATGAAGAATGAACAAGGAACAATGATCAATGAAGAATGATCGATGAAGAATGAACAAGGATTAATGGTCAATGAAGAATGAACGATGAAGAATGAACAAGGATCAATGGTCAATGAAGAATGAACGATGAAGAATGAACAAGGATCAATGATCAATGAAGAATGAACGATGAAGAATGAACAAGGATTAATGATCAATGAAGAATGAACGATGAAGAATGAACAAGGAGTAATGGTCAATGACGAATGAACGATGAAGAATGAACAAGGATCAATGATCAATGACGAATGAACGATGAAGAATGAACAAGGATCAATGATCAAAGAAGAATGAACGATGAAGAATGAACAAGGATCAATGATCAATGAAGAATGAACGATGAAGAATGAACAAGGATTAATGGTCAATGACGAATGAACGATGAAGAATGAACAAGGATCAATGATCAATGAAGAATGAACGATGAATAATGAACAAGGATTAATGGTCAATGATGAATGAACGATGAAGAATGAACAAGGATCAATGATCAATTACGAATGAACGATGAAGAATGAACAAGGATCAATGATCAATGACGAATGAACGATGAAGAATGAACAAGGATCAATGATCAATGAAGAATGAACAAGGATCAATGATCAAAGAAGAATGAACGATGAAGAATGAACAAGGTTCAATGATCAATGAAGAATGAACGATGAAGAATGAACAAGGATTAATGGTCAATGACGAATGAACGATGAAGAATGAACAAGGATCAATGATCAATGAAGAATGAACGATGAAGAATGAACAAGGATTAATGGTCAATGACGAATGAACGATGAAGAATGAACAAGGATCAATGATCAATGAAGAATGAACGATGAAGAATGAACAAGGATCAATGATAAATGAAAAATGAACGATGAAGAATGAATAAGGATCAATGATCAATGACGAATGAACGATGAAGAATGAACAAGGATCAATGATCAATGAAGAATGAACGATGAAGAATGAACAAGGAGTAATGGTCAATGACGAATGAACGATGAAGAATGAACAAGGATCAATGATCAATGACGAATGAACGATGAAGAATGAACAAGGATCAATGATCAATGAAGAATGAACGATGAAGAATGAACAAGGATCAATGATAAATGAAAAATGAACGATGAAGAATGAATAAGGATCAATGATCAATGACGAATGAACGATGAAGAATGAACAAGGATCAATGATCAATGAAGAATGAACGATGAAGAATGAACAAGGAGTAATGGTCAATGACGAATGAACGATGAAGAATGAACAAGGATCAATGATCAATGACGAATGAACGATGAAGAATGAACAAGGATCAATGATCAATGAAGAATGAACGATGAAGAATGAACAAGGATCAATGATCAATGAAGAATGAACGATGAAGAATGAACAAGGAACAATGATCAATGAAGAATGATCGATGAAGAATGAACAAGGATTAATGGTCAATGAAGAATGAACGATGAAGAATGAACAAGGATCAATGGTCAATGAAGAATGAACGATGAAGAATGAACAAGGATCAATGATCAATGAAGAATGAACAAGGATCAATGATCAAAGAAGAATGAACGATGAAGAATGAACAAGGATTAATGATCAATGAAGAATGAACGATGAAGAATGAACAAGGAGTAATGGTCAATGACGAATGAACGATGAAGAATGAACAAGGATCAATGATCAATGACGAATGAACGATGAAGAATGAACAAGGATCAATGATCAAAGAAGAATGAACGATGAAGAATGAACAAGGATCAATGATCAATGAAGAATGAACGATGAAGAATGAACAAGGATTAATGGTCAATGACGAATGAACGATGAAGAATGAACAAGGATCAATGATCAATGAAGAATGAATGATGAAGAATGAACAAGGATTAATGGTCAATGATGAATGAACGATGAAGAATGAACAAGGATCAATGATCAATTACGAATGAACGATGAAGAATGAACAAGGATCAATGATCAATGACGAATGAACGATGAAGAATGAACAAGGATCAATGATCAATGAAGAATGAACAAGGATCAATGATCAAAGAAGAATGAACGATGAAGAATGAACAAGGTTCAATGATCAATGAAGAATGAACGATGAAGAATGAACAAGGATTAATGGTCAATGACGAATGAACGATGAAGAATGAACAAGGATCAATGATCAATGAAGAATGAACGATGAAGAATGAACAAGGATTAATGGTCAATGACGAATGAACGATGAAGAATGAACAAGGATCAATGATCAATGAAGAATGAACGATGAAGAATGAACAAGGATCAATGATAAATGAAAAATGAACGATGAAGAATGAATAAGGATCAATGATCAATGACGAATGAACGATGAAGAATGAACAAGGATCAATGATCAATGAAGAATGAACGATGAAGAATGAACAAGGAGTAATGGTCAATGACGAATGAACGATGAAGAATGAACAAGGATCAATGATCAATGACGAATGAACGATGAAGAATGAACAAGGATCAATGATCAATGAAGAATGAACGATGAAGAATGAACAAGGATCAATGATCAATGAAGAATGAACGATGAAGAATGAACAAGGAACAATGATCAATGAAGAATGATAGATGAAGAATGAACAAGGATTAATGGTCAATGAAGAATGAACGATGAAGAATGAACAAGGATCAATGGTCAATGAAGAATGAACGATGAAGAATGAACAAGGATCAATGATCAATGAAGAATGAACAAGGATCAATGATCAAAGAAGAATGAACGATGAAGAATGGACAAGGATTAATGATCAATGAAGAATGAACGATGAAGAATGAACAAGGAGTAATGGTCAATGACGAATGAACGATGAAGAATGAACAAGGATCAATGATCAATGACGAATGAACGATGAAGAATGAACAAGGATCAATGATCAAAGAAGAATGAACGATGAAGAATGAACAAGGATCAATGATCAATGAAGAATGAACGATGAAGAATGAACAAGGATTAATGGTCAATGACGAATGAACGATGAAGAATGAACAAGGATCAATGATCAATGAAGAATGAACGATGAAGAATGAACAAGGATTAATGGTCAATGATGAATGAACGATGAAGAATGAACAAGGATCAATGATCAATTACGAATGAACGATGAAGAATGAACAAGGATCAATGATCAATGACGAATGAACGATGAAGAATGAACAAGGATCAATGATCAATGAAGAATGAACAAGGATCAATGATCAAAGAAGAATGAACGATGAAGAATGAACAAGGTTCAATGATCAATGAAGAATGAACGATGAAGAATGAACAAGGATTAATGGTCAATGACGAATGAACGATGAAGAATGAACAAGGATCAATGATCAATGAAGAATGAACGATGAAGAATGAACAAGGATTAATGGTCAATGACGAATGAACGATGAAGAATGAACAAGGATCAATGATCAATGAAGAATGAACGATGAAGAATGAACAAGGATCAATGATAAATGAAAAATGAACGATGAAGAATGAATAAGGATCAATGATCAATGACGAATGAACGATGAAGAATGAACAAGGATCAATGATCAATGAAGAATGAACGATGAAGAATGAACAAGGAGTAATGGTCAATGACGAATGAACGATGAAGAATGAACAAGGATCAATGATCAATGACGAATGAACGATGAAGAATGAACAAGGATCAATGATCAATGAAGAATGAACGATGAAGAATGAACAAGGATCAATGATCAATGAAGAATGAACGATGAAGAATGAACAAGGAACAATGATCAATGAAGAATGATCGATGAAGAATGAACAAGGATTAATGGTCAATGAAGAATGAACGATGAAGAATGAACAAGGATCAATGGTCAATGAAGAATGAACGATGAAGAATGAACAAGGATCAATGATCAATGAAGAATGAACAAGGATCAATGATCAAAGAAGAATGAACGATGAAGAATGAACAAGGATTAATGATCAATGAAGAATGAACGATGAAGAATGAACAAGGAGTAATGGTCAATGACGAATGAACGATGAAGAATGAACAAGGATCAATGATCAATAACGAATGAACGATGAAGAATGAACAAGGATCAATGATCAAAGAAGAATGAACGATGAAGAATGAACAAGGATCAATGATCAATGAAGAATGAACGATGAAGAATGAACAAGGATTAATGGTCAATGACGAATGAACGATGAAGAATGAACAAGGATCAATGATCAATGAAGAATGAACGATGAAGAATGAACAAGGATTAATGGTCAATGATGAATGAACGATGAAGAATGAACAAGGATCAATGATCAATTACGAATGAACGATGAAGAATGAACAAGGATCAATGATCAATGACGAATGAACGATGAAGAATGAACAAGGATCAATGATCAATGAAGAATGAACAAGGATCAATGATCAAAGAAGAATGAACGATGAAGAATGAACAAGGTTCAATGATCAATGAAGAATGAACGATGAAGAATGAACAAGGATTAATGGTCAATGACGAATGAACGATGAAGAATGAACAAGGATCAATGATCAATGAAGAATGAACGATGAAGAATGAACAAGGATTAATGGTCAATGACGAATGAACGATGAAGAATGAACAAGGATCAATGATCAATGAAGAATGAACGATGAAGAATGAACAAGGATCAATGATAAATGAAAAATGAACGATGAAGAATGAATAAGGATCAATGATCAATGACGAATGAACGATGAAGAATGAACAAGGATCAATGATCAATGAAGAATGAACGATGAAGAATGAACAAGGAGTAATGGTCAATGACGAATGAACGATGAAGAATGAACAAGGATCAATGATCAATGACGAATGAACGATGAAGAATGAACAAGGATCAATGATCAATGAAGAATGAACGATGAAGAATGAACAAGGATCAATGATCAATGAAGAATGAACGATGAAGAATGAACAAGGAACAATGATCAATGAAGAATGATCGATGAAGAATGAACAAGGATTAATGGTCAATGAAGAATGAACGATGAAGAATGAACAAGGATCAATGATCAATGAAGAATGAACAAGGATCAATGATCAAAGAAGAATGAACGATGAAGAATGAACAAGGATCAATGATCAATGAAGAATGAACGATGAAGAATGAACAAGGAGTAATGGTCAATGACGAATGAACGATGAAGAATGAACAAGGATCAATGATCAATGACGAATGAACGATGAAGAATGAACAAGGATCAATGATCAATGAAGAATGAACGATGAAGAATGAACAAGGATCAATGATAAATGAAAAATGAACGATGAAGAATGAATAAGGATCAATGATCAATGACGAATGAACGATGAAGAATGAACAATGATCAATGATCAATGAAGAATGAACGATGAAGAATGAACAAGGAGTAATGGTCAATGACGAATGAACGATGAAGAATGAACAAGGATCAATGATCAATGACGAATGAACGATGAAGAATGAACAAGGATCAATGATCAATGAAGAATGAACGATGAAGAATGAACAAGGATCAATGATCAATGAAGAATGAACGATGAAGAATGAACAAGGAACAATGATCAATGAAGAATGATCGATGAAGAATGAACAAGGATTAATGGTCAATGAAGAATGAACGATGAAGAATGAACAAGGATCAATGGTCAATGAAGAATGAACGATGAAGAATGAACAAGGATCAATGATCAATGAAGAATGAACAAGGATCAATGATCAAAGAAGAATGAACGATGAAGAATGAACACGGATCAATGATCAATGAAGAATGAACGATGAAGAATGAACAAGGAGTAATGGTCAATGACGAATGAACGATGAAGAATGAACAAGGATCAATGATCAATGACGAATGAACGATGAAGAATGAACAAGGATCAATGATCAATGAAGAATGAACGATGAAGAATGAACAAGGATCAATGATCAATGACGAATGAACGATGAAGAATGAACAAGGATCAATGATCAATGAAGAATGAACGATGAAGAATGAACAAGGATCAATGATCAATGACGAATGAACGATGAAGAATGAACAAGGATCAATGATTAATGAAGAATGAACAAGGATCAATGATGAAAGAAGAATGAACGATGAAGAATGAACAAGGTTCAATGATCAATGAAGAATGAACGATGAAGAATGAACAAGGATTAATGGTCAATGACGAATGAACGATGAAGAATGAACAAGGATCAATGATCAATGAAGAATGAACGATGAAGAATGAACAAGGATCAATGATCAATGACGAATGAACGATGAAGAATGAACAAGGATCAATGATCAATGAAGAATGAACAAGGATCAATGATCAAAGAAGAATGAACGATGAAGAATGAACAAGGTTCAATGATTAATGAAGAATGAACGATGAAGAATGAACAAGGATTAATGGTCAATGACGAATCAATGATGAAGAATGAACTAGGATCAATGATCGATGAAGAATGAACGATGAAGAATGAACAAGGATCAATGATAAATGAAAAATGAACGATGAAGAATGAACAAGGATCAATGATCAATGACGAATGAACGATGAAGAATGAACAAGGATCAATGATCAATGAAGAATGAACGATGAAGAATGAACAAGGATCAATGATCAATGACGAATGAACGATGAAGAATGAACAAGGATCAATGATTAATGAAGAATGAACAAGGATCAATGATCAAAGAAGAATGAACGATGAAGAATGAACAAGGTTCAATGATCAATGAAGAATGAACGATGAAGAATGAACAAGGATTAATGGTCAATGACGAATGAACGATGAAGAATGAACAAGGATCAATGATCAATGAAGAATGAACGATGAAGAATGAACAAGGAGTAATGGTCAATGACGAATGAACGATGAAGAATGAACAAGGATCAATGATCAATGACGAATGAACGATGAAGAATGAACAAGGATCAATGATCAATGAAGAATGAACGATGAAGAATGAACAAGGATCAATGGTCAATGAAGAATGAACGATGAAGAATGAACAAGGATCAATGATCAATGAAGAATGATCGATGAAGAATGAACAAGGATTAATGGTCAATGAAGAATGAACGATGAAGAATGAACAAGGATCAATGATCAATGAAGAATGAACAAGGATCAATGATCAAAGAAGAATGAACGATGAAGAATGAACAAGGATCAATGATCAATGAAGAATGAACGATGAAGAATGAACAAGGAGTAATGGTCAATGACGAATGAACGATGAAGAATGAACAAGGATCAATGATCAATGACGAATGAACGATGAAGAATGAACAAGGATCAATGATCAATGAAGAATGAACGATGAAGAATGAACAAGGATCAATGATAAATGAAAAATGAACGATGAAGAATGAATAAGGATCAATGATCAATGACGAATGAACGATGAAGAATGAACAATGATCAATGATCAATGAAGAATGAACGATGAAGAATGAACAAGGAGTAATGGTCAATGACGAATGAACGATGAAGAATGAACAAGGATCAATGATCAATGACGAATGAACGATGAAGAATGAACAAGGATCAATGATCAATGAAGAATGAACGATGAAGAATGAACAAGGATCAATGATCAATGAAGAATGAACGATGAAGAATGAACAAGGAACAATGATCAATGAAGAATGATCGATGAAGAATGAACAAGGATTAATGGTCAATGAAGAATGAACGATGAAGAATGAACAAGGATCAATGGTCAATGAAGAATGAACGATGAAGAATGAACAAGGATCAATGATCAATGAAGAATGAACAAGGATCAATGATCAAAGAAGAATGAACGATGAAGAATGAACACGGATCAATGATCAATGAAGAATGAACGATGAAGAATGAACAAGGAGTAATGGTCAATGACGAATGAACGATGAAGAATGAACAAGGATCAATGATCAATGACGAATGAACGATGAAGAATGAACAAGGATCAATGATCAATGAAGAATGAACGATGAAGAATGAACAAGGATCAATGATCAATGACGAATGAACGATGAAGAATGAACAAGGATCAATGATCAATGAAGAATGAACGATGAAGAATGAACAAGGATCAATGATCAATGACGAATGAACGATGAAGAATGAACAAGGATCAATGATTAATGAAGAATGAACAAGGATCAATGATGAAAGAAGAATGAACGATGAAGAATGAACAAGGTTCAATGATCAATGAAGAATGAACGATGAAGAATGAACAAGGATTAATGGTCAATGACGAATGAACGATGAAGAATGAACAAGGATCAATGATCAATGAAGAATGAACGATGAAGAATGAACAAGGATCAATGATCAATGACGAATGAACGATGAAGAATGAACAAGGATCAATGATCAATGAAGAATGAACAAGGATCAATGATCAAAGAAGAATGAACGATGAAGAATGAACAAGGTTCAATGATTAATGAAGAATGAACGATGAAGAATGAACAAGGATTAATGGTCAATGACGAATCAATGATGAAGAATGAACTAGGATCAATGATCGATGAAGAATGAACGATGAAGAATGAACAAGGATCAATGATAAATGAAAAATGAACGATGAAGAATGAACAAGGATCAATGATCAATGACGAATGAACGATGAAGAATGAACAAGGATCAATGATCAATGAAGAATGAACGATGAAGAATGAACAAGGATCAATGATCAATGACGAATGAACGATGAAGAATGAACAAGGATCAATGATTAATGAAGAATGAACAAGGATCAATGATCAAAGAAGAATGAACGATGAAGAATGAACAAGGTTCAATGATCAATGAAGAATGAACGATGAAGAATGAACAAGGATTAATGGTCAATGACGAATGAACGATGAAGAATGAACAAGGATCAATGATCAATGAAGAATGAACGATGAAGAATGAACAAGGATCAATGATCAATGACGAATGAACGATGAAGAATGAACAAGGATCAATGATCAATGAAGAATGAACAAGGATCAATGATCAAAGAAGAATGAACGATGAAGAATGAACAAGGTTCAATGATTAATGAAGAATGAACGATGAAGAATGAACAAGGATTAATGGTCAATGACGAATCAATGATGAAGAATGAACTAGGATCAATGATCGATGAAGAATGAACGATGAAGAATGAACAAGGATCAATGATAAATGAAAAATGAACGATGAAGAATGAATAAGGATCAATGATCAATGACGAATGAACGATGAAGAATGAACAAGGATCAATGATCAATGAAGAATGAACGATGAAGAATGAACAAGGATCAATGATCAATGAAGAATGAACGATGAAGAATGAACAAGGAGTAATGATCAATGACGAATGAACGATGAAGAATGAACAAGGATCAATGATCAATGACGAATGAACGATGAAGAATGAACAAGGATCAATGATCAATGAAGAATGAACAAGGATCAATGAACAAGGATTAATGGTCAATGACGAATGAACGATGAAGAATGAACAAGGATCTATGAAGAATGAACGATGAAGAATGAACAAGGATTAATGGTCATTGACAAATGAACGATGAAGAATGAACAAGGATCAATGATCAATGACGAATGAACGATGAAGAATGAACAAGGATCAATGATCAATGACGAATGAACGATGAAGAATGAACAAGGATTAATGATCAATGACGAATGAACGATGAAGAATGAACAAGGATCAATGATCAATGAAGAATGAACGATGAAGAATGAACAAGGAGTAATGGTCAATGACGAATGAACGATGAAGAATGAACAAGGATCAATGATCAATGACGAATGAACGATGAAGAATGAACAAGGATCAATGATCAATGAAGAATGAACGATGAAGAATGAACAAGGATCAATGAACAATGAAGAATGAACGATGAAGAATGAACAAGGAACAATGATCAATGAAGAATGATCGATGAAGAATGAACAAGGATTAATGGTCAATGAAGAATGAACGATGAAGAATGAACAAGGATCAATGGTCAATGAAGAATGAACGATGAAGAATGAACAAGGATCAATGATCAATGAAGAATGAACAAGGATCAATGATCAAAGAAGAATGAACGATGAAGAATGAACAAGGATCAATGATCAATGAAGAATGAACGATGAAGAATGAACAAGGAGTAATGGTCAATGACGAATGAACGATGAAGAATGAACAAGGATCAATGATCAATGACGAATGAACGATGAAAAATGAACAAGGATCAATGATCAATGAAGAATGAACAAGGATCAATGATCAATGACGAATGAACGATGAAGAATGAACAAGGAGTAATGGTCAATGACGAATGAACGATGAAGAATGAACAAGGATCAATGATCAATGAAGAATGAACGATGAAGAATGAACAAGGATCAATGATCAATGAAGAATGAACGATGAAGAATGAACAAGGATCAATGATCAATGAAGAATGAACGATGAAGAATGAACAAGGAGTAATGGTCAATGACGACAGAACGATGAAGAATGAACAAGGATCAATGATCAATGAAGAATGAACAAGGATCAATGATCAAAGAAGAATGAACGATGAAGAATGAACAAGGTTCAATGATCAATGAAGAATGAACGATGAAGAATGAACAAGGATTAATGGTCAATGACGAATGAACGATGAAGAATGAACAAGGATCAATGGTCAATGAAGAATGAACGATGAAGAATGAACAAGGATCAATGATCAATGAAGAATGAACAAGGATCAATGATCAAAGAAGAATGAACGATGAAGAATGAACAAGGATTAATGATCAATGAAGAATGAACGATGAAGAATGAACAAGGATCAATGATCAATGAAGAATGAACGATGAAGAATGAACAAGGAGTAATGGTCAATGACGAATGAACGATGAAGAATGAACAAGGATCAATGATCAATGACGAATGAACGATGAAGAATGAACAAGGATCAATGATCAATGAAGAATGAACGATGAAGAATGAACAAGGATCAATGATAAATGAAAAATGAACGATGAAGAATGAATAAGGATCAATGATCAATGACGAATGAACGATGAAGAATGAACAATGATCAATGATCAATGAAGAATGAACGATGAAGAATGAACAAGGAGTAATGGTCAATGACGAATGAACGATGAAGAATGAACAAGGATCAATGATCAATGACGAATGAACGATGAAGAATGAACAAGGATCAATGATCAATGAAGAATGAACGATGAAGAATGAACAAGGATCAATGATCAATGAAGAATGAACGATGAAGAATGAACAAGGAACAATGATCAATGAAGAATGATCGATGAAGAATGAACAAGGATTAATGGTCAATGAAGAATGAACGATGAAGAATGAACAAGGATCAATGGTCAATGAAGAATGAACGATGAAGAATGAACAAGGATCAATGATCAATGAAGAATGAACAAGGATCAATGATCAAAGAAGAATGAACGATGAAGAATGAACACGGATCAATGATCAATGAAGAATGAACGATGAAGAATGAACAAGGAGTAATGGTCAATGACGAATGAACGATGAAGAATGAACAAGGATCAATGATCAATGACGAATGAACGATGAAGAATGAACAAGGATCAATGATCAATGAAGAATGAACGATGAAGAATGAACAAGGATCAATGATCAATGACGAATGAACGATGAAGAATGAACAAGGATCAATGATCAATGAAGAATGAACGATGAAGAATGAACAAGGATCAATGATCAATGACGAATGAACGATGAAGAATGAACAAGGATCAATGATTAATGAAGAATGAACAAGGATCAATGATCAAAGAAGAATGAACGATGAAGAATGAACAAGGTTCAATGATCAATGAAGAATGAACGATGAAGAATGAACAAGGATTAATGGTCAATGACGAATGAACGATGAAGAATGAACAAGGATCAATGATCAATGAAGAATGAACGATGAAGAATGAACAAGGATCAATGATCAATGACGAATGAACGATGAAGAATGAACAAGGATCAATGATCAATGAAGAATGAACAAGGATCAATGATCAAAGAAGAATGAACGATGAAGAATGAACAAGGTTCAATGATTAATGAAGAATGAACGATGAAGAATGAACAAGGATTAATGGTCAATGACGAATCAATGATGAAGAATGAACTAGGATCAATGATCGATGAAGAATGAACGATGAAGAATGAACAAGGATCAATGATAAATGAAAAATGAACGATGAAGAATGAACAAGGATCAATGATCAATGACGAATGAACGATGAAGAATGAACAAGGATCAATGATCAATGAAGAATGAACGATGAAGAATGAACAAGGATCAATGATCAATGACGAATGAACGATGAAGAATGAACAAGGATCAATGATTAATGAAGAATGAACAAGGATCAATGATCAAAGAAGAATGAACGATGAAGAATGAACAAGGTTCAATGATCAATGAAGAATGAACGATGAAGAATGAACAAGGATTAATGGTCAATGACGAATGAACGATGAAGAATGAACAAGGATCAATGATCAATGAAGAATGAACGATGAAGAATGAACAAGGATCAATGATCAATGACGAATGAACGATGAAGAATGAACAAGGATCAATGATCAATGAAGAATGAACAAGGATCAATGATCAAAGAAGAATGAACGATGAAGAATGAACAAGGTTCAATGATTAATGAAGAATGAACGATGAAGAATGAACAAGGATTAATGGTCAATGACGAATCAATGATGAAGAATGAACTAGGATCAATGATCGATGAAGAATGAACGATGAAGAATGAACAAGGATCAATGATAAATGAAAAATGAACGATGAAGAATGAACAAGGATCAATGATCAATGACGAATGAACGATGAAGAATGAACAAGGATCAATGATCAATGAAGAATGAACGATGAAGAATGAACAAGGATCAATGATCAATGACGAATGAACGATGAAGAATGAACAAGGATCAATGATTAATGAAGAATGAACAAGGATCAATGATCAAAGAAGAATGAACGATGAAGAATGAACAAGGTTCAATGATCAATGAAGAATGAACGATGAAGAATGAACAAGGATTAATGGTCAATGACGAATGAACGATGAAGAATGAACAAGGATCAATGATCAATGAAGAATGAACGATGAAGAATGAACAAGGATCAATGATCAATGACGAATGAACGATGAAGAATGAACAAGGATCAATGATCAATGAAGAATGAACAAGGATCAATGATCAAAGAAGAATGAACGATGAAGAATGAACAAGGTTCAATGATTAATGAAGAATGAACGATGAAGAATGAACAAGGATTAATGGTCAATGACGAATCAATGATGAAGAATGAACTAGGATCAATGATCGATGAAGAATGAACGATGAAGAATGAACAAGGATCAATGATAAATGAAAAATGAACGATGAAGAATGAATAAGGATCAATGATCAATGACGAATGAACGATGAAGAATGAACAAGGATCAATGATCAATGAAGAATGAACGATGAAGAATGAACAAGGATCAATGATCAATGAAGAATGAACGATGAAGAATGAACAAGGAGTAATGATCAATGACGAATGAACGATGAAGAATGAACAAGGATCAATGATCAATGACGAATGAACGATGAAGAATGAACAAGGATCAATGATCAATGAAGAATGAACAAGGATCAATGAACAAGGATTAATGGTCAATGACGAATGAACGATGAAGAATGAACAAGGATCTATGAAGAATGAACGATGAAGAATGAACAAGGATTAATGGTCATTGACAAATGAACGATGAAGAATGAACAAGGATCAATGATCAATGACGAATGAACGATGAAGAATGAACAAGGATCAATGATCAATGACGAATGAACGATGAAGAATGAACAAGGATCAATGATCAATGACGAATGAACGATGAAGAATGAACAAGGATCAATGATCAATGAAGAATGAACGATGAAGAATGAACAAGGAGTAATGGTCAATGACGAATGAACGATGAAGAATGAACAAGGATCAATGATCAATGACGAATGAACGATGAAGAATGAACAAGGATCAATGATCAATGAAGAATGAACGATGAAGAATGAACAAGGATCAATGAACAATGAAGAATGAACGATGAAGAATGAACAAGGAACAATGATCAATGAAGAATGATCGATGAAGAATGAACAAGGATTAATGGTCAATGAAGAATGAACGATGAAGAATGAACAAGGATCAATGGTCAATGAAGAATGAACGATGAAGAATGAACAAGGATCAATGATCAATGAAGAATGAACAAGGATCAATGATCAAAGAAGAATGAACAAGGATCAATGATCAATGAAGAATGAACGATGAAGAATGAACAAGGAGTAATGGTCAATGACGAATGAACGATGAAGAATGAACAAGGATCAATGATCAATGACGAATGAACGATGAAAAATGAACAAGGATCAATGATCAATGAAGAATGAACAAGGATCAATGATCAATGACGAATGAACGATGAAGAATGAACAAGGAGTAATGGTCAATGACGAATGAACGATGAAGAATGAACAAGGATCAATGATCAATGAAGAATGAACGATGAAGAATGAACAAGGATCAATGATCAATGAAGAATGAACGATGAAGAATGAACAAGGATCAATGATCAATGAAGAATGAACGATGAAGAATGAACAAGGAGTAATGGTCAATGACGACAGAACGATGAAGAATGAACAAGGATCAATGATCAATGAAGAATGAACAAGGATCAATGATCAAAGAAGAATGAACGATGAAGAATGAACAAGGTTCAATGATCAATGAAGAATGAACGATGAAGAATGAACAAGGATTAATGGTCAATGACGAATGAACGATGAAGAATGAACAAGGATCAATGATCAATGAAGAATGAACGATGAAGAATGAACAAGGATTAATGGTCAATGACGAATGAACGATGAAGAATGAATAAGGATCAATGATCAATGAAGAATGAACGATGAAGAATGAACAAGGATCAATGATAAATGAAAAATGAACGATGAAGAATGAATAAGGATCAATGATCAATGACGAATGAACGATGAAGAATGAACAAGGATCAATGATCAATGAAGAATGAACGATGAAGAATGAACAAGGAGTAATGGTCAATGACGAATGAACGATGAAGAATGAACAAGGATCAATGATCAATGACGAATGAACGATGAAGAATGAACAAGGATCAATGATCAATGAAGAATGAACGATGAAGAATGAACAAGGATCAATGATCAATGAAGAATGAACGATGAAGAATGAACAAGGAACAATGATCAATGAAGAATGATCGATGAAGAATGAACAAGGATTAATGGTCAATGAAGAATGAACGATGAAGAAGGAACAAGGATCAATGGTCAATGAAGAATGAACGATGAAGAATGAACAAGGATCAATGATCAATGAAGAATGAACAAGGATCAATGATCAAAGAAGAATGAACGATGAAGAATGAACAAAGATTAATGATCAATGAAGAATGAACGATGAAGAATGAACAAGGAGTAATGGTCAATGACGAATGAACGATGAAGAATGAACAAGGATCAATGATCAAAGAAGAATGAACGATGAAGAATGAACAAGGATCAATGATCAATGAAGAATGAACGATGAAGAATGAACAAGGATTAATGGTCAATGACGAATGAACGATGAAGAATGAACAAGGATCAATGATCAATGAAGAATGAACGATGAAGAATGAACAAGGATTAATGGTCAATGATGAATGAACGATGAAGAATGAACAAGGATCAATGATCAATTACGATTGAACGATGAAGAATGAACAAGGATCAATGATCAATGACGAATGAACGATGAAGAATGAACAAGGATCAATGATCAATGAAGAATGAACAAGGATCAATGATCAAAGAAGAATGAACGATGAAGAATGAACAAGGTTCAATGATCAATGAAGAATGAACGATGAAGAATGAACAAGGATTAATGGTCAATGACGAATGAACGATGAAGAATGAACAAGGATCAATGATCAATGAAGAATGAACGATGAAGAATGAACAAGGATTAATGGTCAATGACGAATGAACGATGAAGAATGAACAAGGATCAATGATCAATGAAGAATGAACGATGAAGAATGAACAAGGATCCATGATAAATGAAAAATGAACGATGAAGAATGAATAAGGATCAATGATCAATGACGAATGAACGATGAAGAATGAACAAGGATCAATGATCAATGAAGAATGAACGTTGAAGAATGAACAAGGAGTAATGGTCAATGACGAATGAACGATGAAGAATGAACAAGGATCAATGATCAATGACGAATGAACGATGAAGAATGAACAAGGATCAATGATCAATGAAGAATGAACGATGAAGAATGAACAAGGATCAATGATCAATGAAGAATGAACGATGAAGAATGAACAAGGAACAATGATCAATGAAGAATGATCGATGAAGAATGAACAAGGATTAATGGTCAATGAAGAATGAACGATGAAGAATGAACAAGGATCAATGGTCAATGAAGAATGAACGATGAAGAATGAACAAGGATCAATGATCAATGAAGAATGAACAAGGATCAATGATCAAAGAAGAATGAACGATGAAGAATGAACACGGATCAATGATCAATGAAGAATGAACGATGAAGAATGAACAAGGAGTAATGGTCAATGACGAATGAACGATGAAGAATGAACAAGGATCAATGATCAATGACGAATGAACGATGAAGAATGAACAAGGATCAATGATCAATGAAGAATGAACGATGAAGAATGAACAAGGATCAATGATCAATGACGAATGAACGATGAAGAATGAACAAGGATCAATGATTAATGAAGAATGAACAAGGATCAATGATCAAAGAAGAATGAACGATGAAGAATGAACAAGGTTCAATGATCAATGAAGAATGAACGATGAAGAATGAACAAGGATTAATGGTCAATGACGAATGAACGATGAAGAATGAACAAGGATCAATGATCAATGAAGAATGAACGATGAAGAATGAACAAGGATTAATGGTCAATGACGAATGAACGATGAAGAATGAACAAGGATCAATGATCAATGAAGAATGAACGATGAAGAATGAACAAGGATCAATGATAAATGAAAAATGAACGATGAAGAATGAATAAGGATCAATGATCAATGACGAATGAACGATGAAGAATGAACAAGGATCAATGATCAATGAAGAATGAACGATGAAGAATGAACAAGGAGTAATGGTCAATGACGAATGAACGATGAAGAATGAACAAGGATCAATGATCAATGACGAATGAACGATGAAGAATGAACAAGGATCAATGATCAATGAAGAATGAACGATGAAGAATGAACAAGGATCAATGATCAATGAAGAATGAGCGATGAAGAATGAACAAGGAACAATGATCAATGAAGAATGAACAAGGATTAATGGTCAATGAAGAATGAACGATGAAGAATGAACAAGGATCAATGGTCAATGAAGAATGAACGATGAAGAATGAACAAGGATCAATGATCAATGAAGAATGAACAAGGATTAATGATCAAAGAAGAATGAACGATGAAGAATGAACAAGGATCAATGATCAATGAAGAATGAACGATGAAGAATGAACAAGGAGTAATGGTCAATGACGACAGAACGATGAAGAATGAACAAGGATCAATGATCAATGACGAATGAACGATGAAGAATGAACAAGGATCAATGATCAATGAAGAATGAACGATGAAGAATGAACAAGGATCAATGATCAATGACGAATGAACGATGAAGAATGAACAAGGATCAATGATCAATGAAGAATGAACAAGGATCAATGATCAAAGAAGAATGAACGATGAAGAATGAACAAGGTTCAATGATTAATGAAGAATGAACGATGAAGAATGAACAAGGATTAATGGTCAATGACGAATCAACGATGAAGAATGAACTAGGATCAATGATCGATGAAGAATGAACGATGAAGAATGAACAAGGATCAATGATAAATGAAAAATGAACGATGAAGAATGAATAAGGATCAATGATCAATGACGAATGAACGATGAAGAATGAACAAGGATCAATGATCAATGAAGAATGAACGATGAAGAATGAACAAGGAGTAATGGTCAATGACGAATGAACGATGAAGAATGAACAAGGATCAATGATCAATGACGAATGAACGATGAAGAATGAACAAGGATCAATGATCAATGAAGAATGAACGATGAAGAATGAACAAGGATCAATGATAAATGAAAAATGAACGATGAAGAATGAATAAGGATCAATGATCAATGACGAATGAACGATGAAGAATGAACAAGGATCAATGATCAATGAAGAATGAACGATGAAGAATGAACAAGGAGTAATGGTCAATGACGAATGAACGATGAAGAATGAACAAGGATCAATGATCAATGACGAATGAACGATGAAGAATGAACAAGGATCAATGATCAATGAAGAATGAACGATGAAGAATGAACAAGGATCAATGATCAATGAAGAATGAACGATGAAGAATGAAAAAGGAACAATGATCAATGAAGAATGATCAATGAAGAATGAACAAGGATTAATGGTCAATGAAGAATGAACGATGAAGAATGAACAAGGATCAATGGTCAATGAAGAATGAACGATGAAGAATGAACAAGGATCAATGATCAATGAAGAATGAACAAGGATCAATGATCAAAGAAGAATGAACGATGAAGAATGAACAAGGATGAATGATCAATGAAGAATGAACGATGAAGAATGAACAAGGAGTAATGGTCAATGACGAATGAACGATGAAGAATGAACAAGGATCAATGATCAATGACGAATGAACGATGAAGAATGAACAAGGATCAATGATCAATGAAGAATGAACGATGAAGAATGAACAAGGATCAATGATCAATGAAGAATGAGCGATGAAGAATGAACAAGGAACAATGATCAATGAAGAATGAACAAGGATTAATGGTCAATGAAGAATGAACGATGAAGAATGAACAAGGATCAATGGTCAATGAAGAATGAACGATGAAGAATGAACAAGGATCAATGATCAATGAAGAATGAACAAGGATCAATGATCAATGACGAATGAACGATGAAGAATGAACAAGGATCAATGATCAATGAAGAATGAACGATGAAGAATGAACAAGGAGTAATGGTCAATGACGAATGAACGATGAAGAATGAACAAGGATCAATGATCAATGACGAATGAACGATGAAGAATGAACAAGGATCAATGATCAATGAAGAATGAACGATGAAGAAGGAACAAGGATCAATGATCAATAAAGAATGAACGATGAAGAATGAACAAGGATCAATGATCAATGAAGAATGAACGATGAAGAATGAACAAGGAACAATGATCAATGAAGAATGATCGATGAAGAATGAACAAGGATTAATGGTCAATGAAGAATGAACGATGAAGAATGAACAAGGATCAATGGTCAATGAAGAATGAACGATGAAGAATGAACAAGGATCAATGATCAATGAAGAATGAACAAGGATCAATGATCAAAGAAGAATGAACGATGAAGAATGAACAAGGATCAATGATCAATGAAGAATGAACGATGAAGAATGAACAAGGAGTAATGGTCAATGACGAATGAACGATGAAGAATGAACAAGGATCAATGATCAATGACGAATGAACGATGAAGAATGAACAAGGATCAATGATCAATGAAGAATGAACAAGGATCAATGAACAAGGATTAATGGTCAATGACGAATGAACGATGAAGAATGAACAAGGATCTATGAAGAATGAACGATGAAGAATGAACAAGGATTAATGGTCATTGACAAATGAACGATGAAGAATGAACAAGGATCAATGATCAATGACGAATGAACGATGAAGAATGAACAAGGATCAATGATCAATGAAGAATGAACGATGAAGAATGAACAAGGATCAATGATCAATGAAGAATGAACGATGAAGAATGAACAAGGAACAATGATCAATGAAGAATGATCGATGAAGAATGAACAAGGATTAATGGTCAATGAAGAATGAACGATGAAGAATGAACAAGGATCAATGGTCAATGAAGAATGAACGATGAAGAATGAACAAGGATCAATGATCAATGAAGAATGAACAAGGATCAATGATCAAAGAAGAATGAACGATGAAGAATGAACAAGGATCAATGATAAATGAAAAATGAACGATGAAGAATGAATAAGGATCAATGATCAATGACGAATGAACGATGAAGAATGAACAAGGATCAATGATCAATGAAGAATGAACGATGAAGAATGAACGATGAAGAATGAACAAGGAGTAATGGTCAATGACGAATGAACGATGAAGAATGAACAAGGATCAATGATCAATGACGAATGAACGATGAAGAATGAACAAGGATCAATGATCAATGAAGAATGAACGATGAAGAATGAACAAGGATCAATGATCAATGAAGAATGAACGATGAAGAATGAACAAGGATCAATGATCAATGAAGAATGAACGATGAAGAATGAACAAGGAACAATGATCAATGAAGAATGATCGATGAAGAATGAACAAGGATTAATGGTCAATGAAGAATGAACGATGAAGAATTAACAAGGATCAATGGTCAATGAAGAATGAACGATGAAGAATGAACAAGGATCAATGATCAATGAAGAATGAACAAGGATCAACGATCAAAGAAGAATGAACGATGAAGAATGAACAAGGATCAATGATCAATGAAGAATGAACGATGAAGAATGAACAAGGAGTAATGGTCAATGACGAATGAACGATGAAGAATGAACAAGGATCAATGATCAATGACGAATGAACGATGAAGAATGAACAAGGATCAATGATCAATGAAGAATGAACAAGGATCAATGATCAATGACGAATGTACGATGAAGAATGAACAAGGAGTAATGGTCAATGACGAATGAACGATGAAGAATGAACAAGGATCAATGATCAATGACGAATGAACGATGAAGAATGAACAAGGATCAATGATCAATGAAGAATGAACGATGAAGAATGAACAAGGATCAATGATCAATGAAGAATGAACGATGAAGAATGAACAAGGAACAATGATCAATGAAGAATGATCGATGAAGAATGAACAAGGATTAATGGTCAATGAAGAATGAACGATGAAGAATGAACAAGGATCAATGGTCAATGAAGAATGAACGATGAAGAATGAACAAGGATCAATGATCAATGAAGAATGAACAAGGATCAATGATCAAAGAAGAATGAACGATGAAGAATGAACACGGATCAATGATCAATGAAGAATGAACGATGAAGAATGAACAAGGAGTAATGGTCAATGACGAATGAACGATGAAGAATGAACAAGGATCAATGATCAATGACGAATGAACGATGAAGAATGAACAAGGATCAATGATCAATGAAGAATGAACGATGAAGAATGAACAAGGATCAATGATCAATGACGAATGAACGATGAAGAATGAACAAGGATCAATGATTAATGAAGAATGAACAAGGATCAATGATCAAAGAAGAATGAACGATGAAGAATGAACAAGGTTCAATGATCAATGAAGAATGAACGATGAAGAATGAACAAGGATTAATGGTCAATGACGAATGAACGATGAAGAATGAACAAGGATCAATGATCAATGAAGAATGAACGATGAAGAATGAACAAGGATTAATGGTCAATGACGAATGAACGATGAAGAATGAACAAGGATCAATGATCAATGAAGAATGAACGATGAAGAATGAACAAGGATCAATGATAAATGAAAAATGAACGATGAAGAATGAATAAGGATCAATGATCAATGATGAATGAACGATGAAGAATGAACAAGGATCAATGATCAATGAAGAATGAACGATGAAGAATGAACAAGGAGTAATGGTCAATGACGAATGAACGATGAAGAATGAACAAGGATCAATGATCAATGACGAATGAACGATGAAGAATGAACAAGGATCAATGATCAATGAAGAATGAACGATGAAGAATGAACAAGGATCAATGATCAATGAAGAATGAGCGATGAAGAATGAACAAGGAACAATGATCAATGAAGAATGAACAAGGATTAATGGTCAATGAAGAATGAACGATGAAGAATGAACAAGGATCAATGGTCAATGAAGAATGAACGATGAAGAATGAACAAGGATCAATGATCAATGAAGAATGAACAAGGATTAATGATCAAAGAAGAATGAACGATGAAGAATGAACAAGGATCAATGATCAATGAAGAATGAACGATGAAGAATGAACAAGGAGTAATGGTCAATGACGACAGAACGATGAAGAATGAACAAGGATCAATGATCAATGACGAATGAACGATGAAGAATGAACAAGGATCAATGATCAATGAAGAATGAACGATGAAGAATGAACAAGGATCAATGATCAATGACGAATGAACGATGAAGAATGAACAAGGATCAATGATCAATGAAGAATGAACAAGGATCAATGATCAAAGAAGAATGAACGATGAAGAATGAACAAGGTTCAATGATTAATGAAGAATGAACGATGAAGAATGAACAAGGATTAATGGTCAATGACGAATCAACGATGAAGAATGAACTAGGATCAATGATCGATGAAGAATGAACGATGAAGAATGAACAAGGATCAATGATAAATGAAAAATGAACGATGAAGAATGAATAAGGATCAATGATCAATGACGAATGAACGATGAAGAATGAACAAGGATCAATGATCAATGAAGAATGAACGATGAAGAATGAACAAGGAGTAATGGTCAATGACGAATGAACGATGAAGAATGAACAAGGATCAATGATCAATGACGAATGAACGATGAAGAATGAACAAGGATCAATGATCAATGAAGAATGAACGATGAAGAATGAACAAGGATCAATGATAAATGAAAAATGAACGATGAAGAATGAATAAGGATCAATGATCAATGACGAATGAACGATGAAGAATGAACAAGGATCAATGATCAATGAAGAATGAACGATGAAGAAGGAACAAGGATCAATGATCAATAAAGAATGAACGATGAAGAATGAACAAGGATCAATGATCAATGAAGAATGAACGATGAAGAATGAACAAGGAACAATGATCAATGAAGAATGATCGATGAAGAATGAACAAGGATTAATGGTCAATGAAGAATGAACGATGAAGAATGAACAAGGATCAATGGTCAATGAAGAATGAACGATGAAGAATGAACAAGGATCAATGATCAATGAAGAATGAACAAGGATCAATGATCAAAGAAGAATGAACGATGAAGAATGAACAAGGATCAATGATCAATGAAGAATGAACGATGAAGAATGAACAAGGAGTAATGGTCAATGACGAATGAACGATGAAGAATGAACAAGGATCAATGATCAATGACGAATGAACGATGAAGAATGAACAAGGATCAATGATCAATGAAGAATGAACAAGGATCAATGAACAAGGATTAATGGTCAATGACGAATGAACGATGAAGAATGAACAAGGATCTATGAAGAATGAACGATGAAGAATGAACAAGGATTAATGGTCATTGACAAATGAACGATGAAGAATGAACAAGGATCAATGATCAATGACGAATGAACGATGAAGAATGAACAAGGATCAATGATCAATGAAGAATGAACGATGAAGAATGAACAAGGATCAATGATCAATGAAGAATGAACGATGAAGAATGAACAAGGAACAATGATCAATGAAGAATGATCGATGAAGAATGAACAAGGATTAATGGTCAATGAAGAATGAACGATGAAGAATGAACAAGGATCAATGGTCAATGAAGAATGAACGATGAAGAATGAACAAGGATCAATGATCAATGAAGAATGAACAAGGATCAATGATCAAAGAAGAATGAACGATGAAGAATGAACAAGGATCAATGATAAATGAAAAATGAACGATGAAGAATGAATAAGGATCAATGATCAATGACGAATGAACGATGAAGAATGAACAAGGATCAATGATCAATGAAGAATGAACGATGAAGAATGAACGATGAAGAATGAACAAGGAGTAATGGTCAATGACGAATGAACGATGAAGAATGAACAAGGATCAATGATCAATGACGAATGAACGATGAAGAATGAACAAGGATCAATGATCAATGAAGAATGAACGATGAAGAATGAACAAGGATCAATGATCAATGAAGAATGAACGATGAAGAATGAACAAGGATCAATGATCAATGAAGAATGAACGATGAAGAATGAACAAGGAACAATGATCAATGAAGAATGATCGATGAAGAATGAACAAGGATTAATGGTCAATGAAGAATGAACGATGAAGAATTAACAAGGATCAATGGTCAATGAAGAATGAACGATGAAGAATGAACAAGGATCAATGATCAATGAAGAATGAACAAGGATCAACGATCAAAGAAGAATGAACGATGAAGAATGAACAAGGATCAATGATCAATGAAGAATGAACGATGAAGAATGAACAAGGAGTAATGGTCAATGACGAATGAACGATGAAGAATGAACAAGGATCAATGATCAATGACGAATGAACGATGAAGAATGAACAAGGATCAATGATCAATGAAGAATGAACAAGGATCAATGATCAATGACGAATGTACGATGAAGAATGAACAAGGAGTAATGGTCAATGACGAATGAACGATGAAGAATGAACAAGGATCAATGATCAATGACGAATGAACGATGAAGAATGAACAAGGATCAATGATCAATGAAGAATGAACGATGAAGAATGAACAAGGATCAATGATCAATGAAGAATGAACGATGAAGAATGAACAAGGAACAATGATCAATGAAGAATGATCGATGAAGAATGAACAAGGATTAATGGTCAATGAAGAATGAACGATGAAGAATGAACAAGGATCAATGGTCAATGAAGAATGAACGATGAAGAATGAACAAGGATCAATGATCAATGAAGAATGAACAAGGATCAATGATCAAAGAAGAATGAACGATGAAGAATGAACACGGATCAATGATCAATGAAGAATGAACGATGAAGAATGAACAAGGAGTAATGGTCAATGACGAATGAACGATGAAGAATGAACAAGGATCAATGATCAATGACGAATGAACGATGAAGAATGAACAAGGATCAATGATCAATGAAGAATGAACGATGAAGAATGAACAAGGATCAATGATCAATGACGAATGAACGATGAAGAATGAACAAGGATCAATGATTAATGAAGAATGAACAAGGATCAATGATCAAAGAAGAATGAACGATGAAGAATGAACAAGGTTCAATGATCAATGAAGAATGAACGATGAAGAATGAACAAGGATTAATGGTCAATGACGAATGAACGATGAAGAATGAACAAGGATCAATGATCAATGAAGAATGAACGATGAAGAATGAACAAGGATTAATGGTCAATGACGAATGAACGATGAAGAATGAACAAGGATCAATGATCAATGAAGAATGAACGATGAAGAATGAACAAGGATCAATGATAAATGAAAAATGAACGATGAAGAATGAATAAGGATCAATGATCAATGACGAATGAACGATGAAGAATGAACAAGGATCAATGATCAATGAAGAATGAACGATGAAGAATGAACAAGGAGTAATGGTCAATGACGAATGAACGATGAAGAATGAACAAGGATCAATGATCAATGACGAATGAACGATGAAGAATGAACAAGGATCAATGATCAATGAAGAATGAACGATGAAGAATGAACAAGGATCAATGATCAATGAAGAATGAGCGATGAAGAATGAACAAGGAACAATGATCAATGAAGAATGAACAAGGATTAATGGTCAATGAAGAATGAACGATGAAGAATGAACAAGGATCAATGGTCAATGAAGAATGAACGATGAAGAATGAACAAGGATCAATGATCAATGAAGAATGAACAAGGATTAATGATCAAAGAAGAATGAACGATGAAGAATGAACAAGGATCAATGATCAATGAAGAATGAACGATGAAGAATGAACAAGGAGTAATGGTCAATGACGACAGAACGATGAAGAATGAACAAGGATCAATGATCAATGACGAATGAACGATGAAGAATGAACAAGGATCAATGATCAATGAAGAATGAACGATGAAGAATGAACAAGGATCAATGATCAATGACGAATGAACGATGAAGAATGAACAAGGATCAATGATCAATGAAGAATGAACAAGGATCAATGATCAAAGAAGAATGAACGATGAAGAATGAACAAGGTTCAATGATTAATGAAGAATGAACGATGAAGAATGAACAAGGATTAATGGTCAATGACGAATCAACGATGAAGAATGAACTAGGATCAATGATCGATGAAGAATGAACGATGAAGAATGAACAAGGATCAATGATAAATGAAAAATGAACGATGAAGAATGAATAAGGATCAATGATCAATGACGAATGAACGATGAAGAATGAACAAGGATCAATGATCAATGAAGAATGAACGATGAAGAATGAACAAGGAGTAATGGTCAATGACGAATGAACGATGAAGAATGAACAAGGATCAATGATCAATGACGAATGAACGATGAAGAATGAACAAGGATCAATGATCAATGAAGAATGAACGATGAAGAATGAACAAGGATCAATGATAAATGAAAAATGAACGATGAAGAATGAATAAGGATCAATGATCAATGACGAATGAACGATGAAGAATGAACAAGGATCAATGATCAATGAAGAATGAACGATGAAGAATGAACAAGGAGTAATGGTCAATGACGAATGAACGATGAAGAATGAACAAGGATCAATGATCAATGACGAATGAACGATGAAGAATGAACAAGGATCAATGATCAATGAAGAATGAACGATGAAGAATGAACAAGGATCAATGATCAATGAAGAATGAACGATGAAGAATGAAAAAGGAACAATGATCAATGAAGAATGATCAATGAAGAATGAACAAGGATTAATGGTCAATGAAGAATGAACGATGAAGAATGAACAAGGATCAATGGTCAATGAAGAATGAACGATGAAGAATGAACAAGGATCAATGATCAATGAAGAATGAACAAGGATCAATGATCAAAGAAGAATGAACGATGAAGAATGAACAAGGATGAATGATCAATGAAGAATGAACGATGAAGAATGAACAAGGAGTAATGGTCAATGACGAATGAACGATGAAGAATGAACAAGGATCAATGATCAATGACGAATGAACGATGAAGAATGAACAAGGATCAATGATCAATGAAGAATGAACGATGAAGAATGAACAAGGATCAATGATCAATGAAGAATGAGCGATGAAGAATGAACAAGGAACAATGATCAATGAAGAATGAACAAGGATTAATGGTCAATGAAGAATGAACGATGAAGAATGAACAAGGATCAATGGTCAATGAAGAATGAACGATGAAGAATGAACAAGGATCAATGATCAATGAAGAATGAACAAGGATCAATGATCAATGACGAATGAACGATGAAGAATGAACAAGGACCAATGATCAATGAAGAATGAACGATGAAGAATGAACAAGGAGTAATGGTCAATGACGAATGAACGATGAAGAATGAACAAGGATCAATGATCAATGACGAATGAACGATGAAGAATGAACAAGGATCAATGATCAATGAAGAATGAACGATGAAGAAGGAACAAGGATCAATGATCAATAAAGAATGAACGATGAAGAATGAACAAGGATCAATGATCAATGAAGAATGAACGATGAAGAATGAACAAGGAACAATGATCAATGAAGAATGATCGATGAAGAATGAACAAGGATTAATGGTCAATGAAGAATGAACGATGAAGAATGAACAAGGATCAATGGTCAATGAAGAATGAACGATGAAGAATGAACAAGGATCAATGATCAATGAAGAATGAACAAGGATCAATGATCAAAGAAGAATGAACGATGAAGAATGAACAAGGATCAATGATCAATGAAGAATGAACGATGAAGAATGAACAAGGAGTAATGGTCAATGACGAATGAACGATGAAGAATGAACAAGGATCAATGATCAATGACGAATGAACGATGAAGAATGAACAAGGATCAATGATCAATGAAGAATGAACAAGGATCAATGAACAAGGATTAATGGTCAATGACGAATGAACGATGAAGAATGAACAAGGATCTATGAAGAATGAACGATGAAGAATGAACAAGGATTAATGGTCATTGACAAATGAACGATGAAGAATGAACAAGGATCAATGATCAATGACGAATGAACGATGAAGAATGAACAAGGATCAATGATCAATGAAGAATGAACAAGGATCAATGATCAATGAAGAATGAACGATGAAGAATGAACAAGGAACAATGATCAATGAAGAATGATCGATGAAGAATGAACAAGGATTAATGGTCAATGAAGAATGAACGATGAAGAATGAACAAGGATCAATGGTCAATGAAGAATGAACGATGAAGAATGAACAAGGATCAATGATCAATGAAGAATGAACAAGGATCAATGATCAAAGAAGAATGAACGATGAAGAATGAACAAGGATCAATGATAAATGAAAAATGAACGATGAAGAATGAATAAGGATCAATGATCAATGACGAATGAACGATGAAGAATGAACAAGGATCAATGATCAATGAAGAATGAACGATGAAGAATGAACGATGAAGAATGAACAAGGAGTAATGGTCAATGACGAATGAACGATGAAGAATGAACAAGGATCAATGATCAATGACGAATGAACGATGAAGAATGAACAAGGATCAATGATCAATGAAGAATGAACGATGAAGAATGAACAAGGATCAATGATCAATGAAGAATGAACGATGAAGAATGAACAAGGATCAATGATCAATGAAGAATGAACGATGAAGAATGAACAAGGAACAATGATCAATGAAGAATGATCGATGAAGAATGAACAAGGATTAATGGTCAATGAAGAATGAACGATGAAGAATTAACAAGGATCAATGGTCAATGAAGAATGAACGATGAAGAATGAACAAGGATCAATGATCAATGAAGAATGAACAAGGATCAACGATCAAAGAAGAATGAACGATGAAGAATGAACAAGGATCAATGATCAATGAAGAATGAACGATGAAGAATGAACAAGGAGTAATGGTCAATGACGAATGAACGATGAAGAATGAACAAGGATCAATGATCAATGACGAATGAACGATGAAGAATGAACAAGGATCAATGATCAATGAAGAATGAACAAGGATCAATGATCAATGACGAATGTACGATGAAGAATGAACAAGGAGTAATGGTCAATGACGAATGAACGATGAAGAATGAACAAGGATCAATGATCAATGAAGAATGAACGATGAAGAATGAACAAGGAGTAATGGTCAATGATGAATGAACGATGAAGAATGAACAAGGATCAATGATCAATGACGAATGAACGATGAAGAATGAACAAGGATCAATGATCAATGAAGAATGAACAAGGATCAATGAACAAGGATTAATGGTCAATGACGAATGAACGATGAAGAATGAACAAGGATCTATGAAGAATGAACGATGAAGAATGAACAAGGATTAATGATCATTGACAAATGAACGATGAAGAATGAACAAGGATCAATGATCAATGACGAATGAACGATGAAGAATGAACAAGGATCAATGATCAATGACGAATGAACGATGAAGAATGAACAAGGATCAATGATCAATGACGAATGAACGATGAAGAATGAACAAGGATCAATGATCAATGAAGAATGAACGATGAAGAATGAAAAAGGAGTAATGGTCAATGACGAATGAACGATGAAGAATGAACAAGGATCAATGATCAATGACGAATGAACGATGAAGAATGAACAAGGATCAATGATCAATGAAGAATGAACGATGAAGAATGAACAAGGATCAATGATCAATGAAGAATGAACGATGAAGAATGAACAAGGATCAATGATCAATGAAGAATGAACGATGAAGAATGAACAAGGAACAATGATCAATGAAGAATGATCGATGAAGAATGAACAAGGATTAATGGTCAATGAAGAATGAACGATGAAGAATGAACAAGGATCAATGGTCAATGAAGAATGAACGATGAAGAATGAACAAGGATCAATGATCAATGAAGAATGAACAAGGATCAATGATCAAAGAAGAATGAACGATGAAGAATGAACAAGGATCAATGATCAATGAAGAATGAACGATGAAGAATGAACAAGGAGTAATGGTCAATGACGAATGAACGATGAAGAATGAACAAGGATCAATGATCAATGACGAATGAACGATGAAGAATGAACAAGGATCAATGATCAATGAAGAATGAACAAGGATCAATGAACAAGGATTAATGGTCAATGACGAATGAACGATGAAGAATGAACAAGGATCTATGAAGAATGAACGATGAAGAATGAACAAGGATTAATGGTCATTGACAAATGAACGATGAAGAATGAACAAGGATCAATGATCAATGACGAATGAACGATGAAGAATGAACAAGGATCTATGAAGAATGAACGATGAAGAATGAACAAGGATTAATGGTCATTGACAAATGAACGATGAAGAATGAACAAGGATCAATGATCAATGACGAATGAACGATGAAGAATGAACAAGGATCAATGATCAATGAAGAATGAACGATGAAGAATGAACAAGGATCAATGATCAATGAAGAATGAACGATGAAGAATGAACAAGGAACAATGATCAATGAAGAATGATCGATGAAGAATGAACAAGGATTAATGGTCAATGAAGAATGAACGATGAAGAATGAACAAGGATCAATGGTCAATGAAGAATGAACGATGAAGAATGAACAAGGATCAATGATCAATGAAGAATGAACAAGGATCAATGATCAAAGAAGAATGAACGATGAAGAATGAACAAGGATCAATGATAAATGAAAACTGAACGATGAAGAATGAATAAGGATCAATGATCAATGACGAATGAACGATGAAGAATGAACAAGGATCAATGATCAATGAAGAATGAACGATGAAGAATGAACAAGGAGTAATGGTCAATGACGAATGAACGATGAAGAATGAACAAGGATCAATGATCAATGACGAATGAACGATGAAGAATGAACAAGGATCAATGATCAATGAAGAATGAACGATGAAGAATGAACAAGGATCAATGATCAATGAAGAATGAACGATGAAGAATGAACAAGGATCAATGATCAATGAAGAATGAACGATGAAGAATGAACAAGGAACAATGATCAATGAAGAATGATCGATGAAGAATGAACAAGGATTAATGGTCAATGAAGAATGAACGATGAAGAATTAACAAGGATCAATGGTCAATGAAGAATGAACGATGAAGAATGAACAAGGATCAATGATCAATGAAGAATGAACAAGGATCAACGATCAAAGAAGAATGAACGATGAAGAATGAACAAGGATCAATGATCAATGAAGAATGAACGATGAAGAATGAACAAGGAGTAATGGTCAATGACGAATGAACGATGAAGAATGAACAAGGATCAATGATCAATGACGAATGAACGATGAAGAATGAACAAGGATCAATGATCAATGAAGAATGAACAAGGATCAATGATCAATGACGAATGAACGATGAAGAATGAACAAGGAGTAATGGTCAATGACGAATGAACGATGAAGAATGAACAAGGATCAATGATCAATGAAGAATGAACGATGAAGAATGAACAAGGAGTAATGGTCAATGACGAATGAACGATGAAGAATGAACAAGGATCAATGATCAATGACGAATGAACGATGAAGAATGAACAAGGATCAATGATCAATGAAGAATGAACAAGGATCAATGAACAAGGATTAATGGTCAATGACGAATGAACGATGAAGAATGAACAAGGATCTATGAAGAATGAACGATGAAGAATGAACAAGGATTAATGGTCATTGACAAATGAACGATGAAGAATGAACAAGGATCAATGATCAATGACGAATGAACGATGAAGAATGAACAAGGATCAATGATCAATGACGAATGAACGATGAAGAATGAACAAGGATCAATGATCAATGACGAATGAACGATGAAGAATGAACAAGGATCAATGATCAATGAAGAATGAACGATGAAGAATGAACAAGGAGTAATGGTCAATGACGAATGAACGATGAAGAATGAACAAGGATCAATGATCAATGACGAATGAACGATGAAGAATGAACAAGGATCAATGATCAATGAAGAATGAACGATGAAGAATGAACAAGGATCAATGATCAATGAAGAATGAACGATGAAGAATGAACAAGGATCAATGATCAATGAAGAATGAACGATGAAGAATGAACAAGGAACAATGATCAATGAAGAATGATCGATGAAGAATGAACAAGGACTAATGGTCAATGAAGAATGAACGATGAAGAATGAACAAGGATCAATGGTCAATGAAGAATGAACGATGAAGAATGAACAAGGATCAATGATCAATGAAGAATGAACAAGGATCAATGATCAAAGAAGAATGAACGATGAAGAATGAACAAGGATCAATGATCAATGAAGAATGAACGATGAAGAATGAACAAGGAGTAATGGTCAATGA
This sequence comes from Amaranthus tricolor, assembly GCF_026212465.1. Taxonomy (NCBI): domain Eukaryota; kingdom Viridiplantae; phylum Streptophyta; class Magnoliopsida; order Caryophyllales; family Amaranthaceae; genus Amaranthus; species Amaranthus tricolor. The sequence goes on along the minus strand of NC_080059.1, from coordinate 25,368,515 downwards.
CGAATGAACGATGAAGAATGAACAAGGATCAATGATCAATGACGAATGAACGATGAAGAATGAACAAGGATCAATGATCAATGAAGAATGAACAAGGATCAATGAACAAGGATTAATGGTCAATGACGAATGAACGATGAAGAATGAACAAGGATCTACGAAGAATGAACGATGAAGAATGAACAAGGATTAATGGTCATTGACAAATGAACGATGAAGAATGAACAAGGATCAATGATCAATGACGAATGAACGATGAAGAATGAACAAGGATCAATGATCAATGAAGAATGAACGATGAAGAATGAACAAGGAGTAATGGTCAATGACGAATGAACGATGAAGAATGAACAAGGATCAATGATCAATGACGAATGAACGATGAAGAATGAACAAGGATCAATGATCAATGAAGAATGAACGATGAAGAATGAACAAGGATCAATGATCAATGAAGAATGAACGATGAAGAATGAACAAGGAACAATGATCAATGAAGAATGATCGATGAAGAATGAACAAGGATTAATGGTCAATGAAGAATGAACGATGAAGAATGAACAAGGATCAATGGTCAATGAAGAATGAACGATGAAGAATGAACAATGATCAATGATCAATGAAGAATGAACAAGGATCAATGATCAAAGAAGAATGAACGATGAAGAATGAACAAGGATCAATGATCAATGAAGAATGAACGATGAAGAATGAACAAGGAGTAATGGTCAATGACGAATGAACGATGAAGAATGAACAAGGATCAATGATCAATGACGAATGAACGATGAAAAATGAACAAGGATCAATGATCAATGAAGAATGAACAAGGATCAATGATCAATGACGAATGAACGATGAAGAATGAACAAGGAGTAATGGTCAATGACGAATGAACGATGAAGAATGAACAAGGATCAATGATCAATGAAGAATGAACGATGAAGAATGAACAAGGATCAATGATCAATGAAGAATGAACGATGAAGAATGAACAAGGATCAATGATCAATGAAGAATGAACGATGAAGAATGAACAAGGAGTAATGGTCAATGACGACAGAACGATGAAGAATGAACAAGGATCAATGATCAATGAAGAATGAACAAGGATCAATGATCAAAGAAGAATGAACGATGAAGAATGAACAAGGTTCAATGATCAATGAAGAATGAACGATGAAGAATGAACAAGGATTAATGGTCAATGACGAATGAACGATGAAGAATGAACAAGGATCAATGATCAATGAAGAATGAACGATGAAGAATGAACAAGGATTAATGGTCAATGACGAATGAACGATGAAGAATGAACAAGGATCAATGATCAATGAAGAATGAACGATGAAGAATGAACAAGGATCAATGATAAATGAAAAATGAACGATGAAGAATGAATAAGGATCAATGATCAATGAAGAATGAACAAGGATCAATGATCAAAGAAGAATGAACGATGAAGAATGAACAAGGTTCAATGATCAATGAAGAATGAACGATGAAGAATGAACAAGGATTAATGGTCAATGAAGAATGAACGATGAAGAATGAACAAGGATCAATGGTCAATGAAGAATGAACGATGAAGAATGAACAAGGATCAATGGTCAATGAAGAATGAACAAGGATCAATGATCAAAGAAGAATGAACGATGAAGAATGAACAAGGATCAATGATCAATGAAGAAGGAACGATGAAGAATGAACAAGGAGTAATGGTCAATGACGAATGAACGATGAAGAATGAACAAGGATCAATGATCAATGACGAATGAACGATGAAAAATGAACAAGGATCAATGATCAATGAAGAATGAACAAGGATCAATGATCAATGACGAATGAACGATGAAGAATGAACAAGGAGTAATGGTCAATGACGAATGAACGATGAAGAATGAACAAGGATCAATGATCAATGAAGAATGAACGATGAAGAATGAACAAGGATCAATGATCAATGAAGAATGAACGATGAAGAATGAACAAGGATCAATGATCAATGAAGAATGAACGATGAAGAATGAACAAGGAGTAATGGTCAATGACGAATGAACGATGAAGAATGAACAAGGATCAATGATCAATGACGAATGAACGATGAAGAATGAACACGGATCAATGATCAATGAAGAATGAACAAGGATCAATGAACAAGGATTAATGGTCAATGACGAATGAACGATGAAGAATGAACAAGGATCTATGAAGAATGAACGATGAAGAATGAACAAGGATCTATGAAGAATGAACGATGAAGAATGAACAAGGATTAATGGTCATTGACAAATGAACGATGAAGAATGAACAAGGATCAATAATCAATGACGAATGAACGATGAAGAATGAACAAGGATCAATGATCAATGACGAATGAACGATGAAGAATGAACAAGGATCAATGATCAATGACGAATGAACGATGAAGAATGAACAAGGATCAATGATCAATGAAGAATGAACGATGAAGAATGAACAAGGAGTAATGGTCAATGACGAATGAACGATGAAGAATGAACAAGGATCAATGATCAATGACGAATGAACGATGAAGAATGAACAAGGATCAATGATCAATGAAGAATGAACGATGAAGAATGAACAAGGATCAATGATCAATGAAGAATGAACGATGAAGAATGAACAAGGATCAATGATCAATGAAGAATGAACGATGAAGAATGAACAAGGAACAATGATCAATGAAGAATGATCGATGAAGAATGAACAAGGATTAATGGTCAATGAAGAATGAACGATGAAGAATGAACAAGGATCAATGGTCAATGAAGAATGAACGATGAAGAATGAACAAGGATCAATGATCAATGAAGAATGAACAAGGATCAATGATCAATGAAGAATGAACGATGAAGAATGAACAAGGAGTAATGGTCAATGACGAATGAACGATGAAGAATGAACAAGGATCAATGATCAATGACGAATGAACGATGAAAAATGAACAAGGATCAATGATCAATGAAGAATGAAAAAGGATCAATGATCAATGACGAATGAACGATGAAGAATGAACAAGGAGTAATGGTCAATGACGAATGAACGATGAAGAATGAACAAGGATCAATGATCAATGAAGAATGAACGATGAAGAATGAACAAGGAGTAATGGTCAATGACGAATGAACGATGAAGAATGAACAAGGATCAATGATCAATGAAGAATGAACGATGAAGAATGAACAAGGAGTAATGGTCAATGACGACAGAACGATGAAGAATGAACAAGGATCAATGAACGATGAAGAATGAACAAGGATCAATGATCAAAGAAGAATGAACGATGAAGAATGAACAAGGTTCAATGATCAATGAAGAATGAACGATGAAGAATGAACAAGGATTAATGGTCAATGACGAATGAACGATGAAGAATGAACAAGGATCAATGATCAATGAAGAATGAACGATGAAGAATGAACAAGGATTAATGGTCAATGACGAATGAACGATGAAGAATGAACAAGGATCAATGATCAATGAAGAATGAACGATGAAGAATGAACAAGGATCAATGATAAATGAAAAATGAACGATGAAGAATGAATAAGGATCAATGATCAATGACGAATGAACGATGAAGAATGAACAAGGATCAATGATCAATGAAGAATGAACGATGAAGAATGAACAAGGAGTAATGGTCAATGACGAATGAACGATGAAGAATGAACAAGGATCAATGATCAATGACGAATGAACGATGAAGAATGAACAAGGATCAATGATCAATGAAGAATGAACGATGAAGAATGAACAAGGATCAATGATCAATGAAGAATTAGCGATGAAGAATGAACAAGGAACAATGATCAATGAAGAATGAACAAGGATTAATGGTCAATGAAGAATGAACGATGAAGAATGAACAAGGATCAATGGTCAATGAAGAATGAACGATGAAGAATGAACAAGGATCAATGATCAATGAAGAATGAACAAGGATTAATGATCAAAGAAGAATGAACGATGAAGAATGAACAAGGATCAATGATCAATGAAGAATGAACGATGAAGAATGAACAAGGAGTAATGGTCAATGACGACAGAACGATGAAGAATGAATAAGGATCAATGATCAATGACGAATGAACGATGAAGAATGAACAAGGATCAATGATCAATGACGAATGAACGATGAAGAATGAACAAGGATCAATGATCAATGACGAATGAACGATGAAGAATGAACAAGGATCAATGATCAATGAAGAATGAACGATGAAGAATGAACAAGGAGTAATGGTCAATGACGAATGAACGATGAAGAATGAACAAGGATCAATGATCAATGACGAATGAACGATGAAGAATGAACAAGGATCAATGATCAATGAAGAATGAACGATGAAGAATGAACAAGGATCAATGATCAATGAAGAATGAACGATGAAGAATGAACAAGGATCAATGATCAATGAAGAATGAACGATGAAGAATGAACAAGGAACAATGATCAATGAAGAATGATCGATGAAGAATGAACAAGGATTAATGGTCAATGAAGAATGAACGATGAAGAATGAACAAGGATCAATGATAAATGAAAAATGAACGATGAAGAATGAATAAGGATCAATGATCAATGAAGAATGAACGATGAAGAATGAACAAGGATCAATGATCAATGAAGAATGAACAAGGATCAATGATCAATGAAGAATGAACGATGAAGAATGAACAAGGAGTAATGGTCAATGACGAATGAACGATGAAGAATGAACAAGGATCAATGATCAATGACGAATGAACGATGAAAAATGAACAAGGATCAATGATCAATGAAGAATGAACAATGAAGAATGAACAAGGAGTAATGGTCAATGACGAATGAACGATGAAGAATGAACAAGGATCAATGATCAATGAAGAATGAACGATGAAGAATGAACAAGGAGTAATGGTCAATGACGAATGAACGATGAAGAATGAACAAGTATCAATGATCAATGAAGAATGAACGATGAAGAATGAACAAAGATCAATGATCAATGAAGAATGAACGATGAAGAATGAACAAGGATCAATGATCAATGAAGAATGAACGATGAAGAATGAACAAGGAGTAATGGTCAAATACGACAGAACGATGAAGAATGAACAAGGATCAATGAACGATGAAGAATGAACAAGGATCAATGATCAAAGAAGAATGAACGATGAAGAATGAACAAGGTTCAATGATCAATGAAGAATGAACGATGAAGAATGAACAAGGATTAATGGTCAATGACGAATGAACGATGAAGAATGAACAAGGATCAATGATCAATGAAGAATGAACGATGAAGAATGAACAAGGATTAATGGTCAATGACGAATGAACGATGAAGAATGAACAAGGATCAATGATCAATGAAGAATGAACGATGAAGAATGAACAAGGATCAATGATAAATGAAAAATGAACGATGAAGAATGAATAAGGATCAATGATCAATGACGAATGAACGATGAAGAATGAACAAGGATCAATGATCAATGAAGAATGAACGATGAAGAATGAACAAGGAGTAATGGTCAATGACGAATGAACGATGAAGAATGAACAAGGATCAATGATCAATGACGAATGAACGATGAAGAATGAACAAGGATCAATGATCAATGAAGAATGAACGATGAAGAATGAACAAGGATCAATGATCAATGAAGAATGAACGATGAAGAATGAACAAGGAACAATGATCAATGAAGAATGATCGATGAAGAATGAACAAGGATTAATGGTCAATGAAGAATGAACGATGAAGAATGAACAAGGATCAATGGTCAATGAAGAATGAACGATGAAGAATGAACAAGGATCAATGATCAATGAAGAATGAACAAGGATCAAGGATCAAAGAAGAATGAACGATGAAGAATGAACAAGGATCAATGATCAATGAAGAATGAACGATGAAGAATGAACAAGGAGTAATGGTCAATGACGATAGAACGATGAAGAATGAACAAGGATCAATGAACGATGAAGAATGAACAAGGATCAATGATCAAAGAAGAATGAACGATGAAGAATGAACAAGGTTCAATGATCAATGAAGAATGAACGATGAAGAATGAACAAGGATTAATGGTCAATGACGAATGAACGATGAAGAATGAACAAGGTCAATGATCAATGAAGAATGAACGATGAAGAATGAACAAGGATTAATGGTCAATGACGAATGAACGATGAAGAATGAACAAGGATCAATGATCAATGAAGAATGAACGATGAAGAATGAACAAGGATCAATGATAAATGAAAAATGAACGATGAAGAATGAATAAGGATCAATGATCAATGACGAATGAACGATGAAGAATGAACAAGGATCAATGATCAATGAAGAATGAACGATGAAGAATGAACAAGGAGTAATGGTCAATGACGAATGAACGATGAAGAATGAACAAGGATCAATGATCAATGACGAATGAACGATGAAGAATGAACAAGGATCAATGATCAATGAAGAATGAACGATGAAGAATGAACAAGGATCAATGATCAATGAAGAATTAGCGATGAAGAATGAACAAGGAACAATGATCAATGAAGAATGAACAAGGATTAATGGTCAATGAAGAATGAACGATGAAGAATGAACAAGGATCAATGGTCAATGAAGAATGAACGATGAAGAATGAACAAGGATCAATGATCAATGAAGAATGAACAAGGATTAATGATCAAAGAAGAATGAACGATGAAGAATGAACAAGGATCAATGATCAATGAAGAATGAACGATGAAGAATGAACAAGGAGTAATGGTCAATGACGACAGAACGATGAAGAATGAATAAGGATCAATGATCAATGACGAATGAACGATGAAGAATGAACAAGGATCAATGATCAATGACGAATGAACGATGAAGAATGAACAAGGATCAATGATCAATGACGAATGAACGATGAAGAATGAACAAGGATCAATGATCAATGAAGAATGAACGATGAAGAATGAACAAGGAGTAATGGTCAATGACGAATGAACGATGAAGAATGAACAAGGATCAATGATCAATGACGAATGAACGATGAAGAATGAACAAGGATCAATGATCAATGAAGAATGAACGATGAAGAATGAACAAGGATCAATGATCAATGAAGAATGAACGATGAAGAATGAACAAGGATCAATGATCAATGAAGAATGAACGATGAAGAATGAACAAGGAACAATGATCAATGAAGAATGATCGATGAAGAATGAACAAGGATTAATGGTCAATGAAGAATGAACGATGAAGAATGAACAAGGATCAATGATAAATGAAAAATGAACGATGAAGAATGAATAAGGATCAATGATCAATGAAGAATGAACGATGAAGAATGAACAAGGATCAATGATCAATGAAGAATGAACAAGGATCAATGATCAATGAAGAATGAACGATGAAGAATGAACAAGGAGTAATGGTCAATGACGAATGAACGATGAAGAATGAACAAGGATCAATGATCAATGACGAATGAACGATGAAAAATGAACAAGGATCAATGATCAATGAAGAATGAACAATGAAGAATGAACAAGGAGTAATGGTCAATGACGAATGAACGATGAAGAATGAACAAGGATCAATGATCAATGAAGAATGAACGATGAAGAATGAACAAGGAGTAATGGTCAATGACGAATGAACGATGAAGAATGAACAAGTATCAATGATCAATGAAGAATGAACGATGAAGAATGAACAAAGATCAATGATCAATGAAGAATGAACGATGAAGAATGAACAAGGATCAATGATCAATGAAGAATGAACGATGAAGAATGAACAAGGAGTAATGGTCAAATACGACAGAACGATGAAGAATGAACAAGGATCAATGAACGATGAAGAATGAACAAGGATCAATGATCAAAGAAGAATGAACGATGAAGAATGAACAAGGTTCAATGATCAATGAAGAATGAACGATGAAGAATGAACAAGGATTAATGGTCAATGACGAATGAACGATGAAGAATGAACAAGGATCAATGATCAATGAAGAATGAACGATGAAGAATGAACAAGGATTAATGGTCAATGACGAATGAACGATGAAGAATGAACAAGGATCAATGATCAATGAAGAATGAACGATGAAGAATGAACAAGGATCAATGATAAATGAAAAATGAACGATGAAGAATGAATAAGGATCAATGATCAATGACGAATGAACGATGAAGAATGAACAAGGATCAATGATCAATGAAGAATGAACGATGAAGAATGAACAAGGAGTAATGGTCAATGACGAATGAACGATGAAGAATGAACAAGGATCAATGATCAATGACGAATGAACGATGAAGAATGAACAAGGATCAATGATCAATGAAGAATGAACGATGAAGAATGAACAAGGATCAATGATCAATGAAGAATGAACGATGAAGAATGAACAAGGAACAATGATCAATGAAGAATGATCGATGAAGAATGAACAAGGATTAATGGTCAATGAAGAATGAACGATGAAGAATGAACAAGGATCAATGGTCAATGAAGAATGAACGATGAAGAATGAACAAGGATCAATGATCAATGAAGAATGAACAAGGATCAAGGATCAAAGAAGAATGAACGATGAAGAATGAACAAGGATCAATGATCAATGAAGAATGAACGATGAAGAATGAACAAGGAGTAATGGTCAATGACGATAGAACGATGAAGAATGAACAAGGATCAATGAACGATGAAGAATGAACAAGGATCAATGATCAAAGAAGAATGAACGATGAAGAATGAACAAGGTTCAATGATCAATGAAGAATGAACGATGAAGAATGAACAAGGATTAATGGTCAATGACGAATGAACGATGAAGAATGAACAAGGATCAATGATCAATGAAGAATGAACGATGAAGAATGAACAAGGATTAATGGTCAATGACGAATGAACGATGAAGAATGAACAAGGATCAATGATCAATGAAGAATGAACGATAAAGAATGAACAAGGATCAATGATAAATGAAAAATGAACGATGAAGAATGAATAAGGATCAATGATCAATGACGAATGAACGATGAAGAATGAACAAGGATCAATGATCAATGAAGAATGAACGATGAAGAATGAACAAGGAGTAATGGTCAATGACGAATGAACGATGAAGAATGAACAAGGATCAATGATCAATGACGAATGAACGATGAAGAATGAACAAGGATCAATGATCAATGAAGAATGAACGATGAAGAATGAACAAGGATCAATGATCAATGACGAATGAACGATGAAGAATGAACAAGGATCAATGATCAATGACGAATGAACGATGAAGAATGAACAAGGATCAATGATCAATGAAGAATGAACGATGAAGAATGAACAAGGATCAATGATCAATGAAGAATGAACGATGAAGAATGAACAAGGAGTAATGGTCAATGACGACAGAACGATGAAGAATGAACAAGGATCAATGATCAATGAAGAATGAACAAGGATCAATGATCAAAGAAGAATGAACGATGAAGAATGAACAAGGTTCAATGATCAATGAAGAATGAACGATGAAGAATGAACAAGGATTAATGGTCAATGACGAATGAACGATGAAGAATGAACAAGGATCAATGATCAATGAAGAATGAACGATGAAGAATGAACAAGGATTAATGGTCAATGACGAATGAACGATGAAGAATGAACAAGGATCAATGATCAATGAAGAATGAACGATGAAGAATGAACAAGGATCAATGATAAATGAAAAATGAGCGATGAAGAATGAATAAGGATCAATGATCAATGAAGAATGAACAAGGATCAATGATCAAAGAAGAATGAACGATGAAGAATGAACAAGGTTCAATGATCAATGAAGAATGAACGATGAAGAATGAACAAGGATTAATGGTCAATGAAGAATGAACGATGAAGAATGAACAAGGATCAATGGTCAATGAAGAATGAACGATGAAGAATGAACAAGGATCAATGATCAATGAAGAATGAACAAGGATCAATGATCAAAGAAGAATGAACGATGAAGAATGAACAAGGATCAATGATCAATGAAGAATGAACGATGAAGAATGAACAAGGAGTAATGGTCAATGACGAATGAACGATGAAGAATGAACAAGGATCAATGATCAATGACGAATGAACGATGAAAAATGAACAAGGATCAATGATCAATGAAGAATGAACAAGGATCAATGATCAATGACGAATGAACGATGAAGAATGAACAAGGAGTAATGGTCAATGACGAATGAACGATGAAGAATGAACAAGGATCAATGATCAATGAAGAATGAACGATGAAGAATGAACAAGGATCAATGATCAATGAAGAATGAACGATGAAGAATGAACAAGGATCAATGATCAATGAAGAATGAACGATGAAGAATGAACAAGGAGTAATGGTCAATGACGAATGAACGATGAAGAATGAACAACGATCAATGATCAATGACGAATGAACGATGAAGAATGAACACGGATCAATGATCAATGAAGAATGAACAAGGATCAATGAACAAGGATTAATGGTCAATGACGAATGAACGATGAAGAATGAACAAGGATCTATGAAGAATGAACGATGAAGAATGAACAAGGATCTATGAAGAATGAACGATGAAGAATGAACAAGGATTAATGGTCATTGACAAATGAACGATGAAGAATGAACAAGTATCAATGATCAATGACGAATGAACGATGAAGAATGAACAAGGATCAATGATCAATGACGAATGAACGATGAAGAATGAACAAGGATCAATGATCAATGACGAATGAACGATGAAGAATGAACAAGGATCAATGATCAATGAAGAATGAACGATGAAGAATGAACAAGGAGTAATGGTCAATGACGAATGAACGATGAAGAATGAACAAGGATCAATGATCAATGACGAATGAACGATGAAGAATGAACAAGGATCAATGATCAATGAAGAATGAACGATGAAGAATGAACAAGGATCAATGATCAATGAAGAATGAACGATGAAGAATGAACAAGGATCAATGATCAATGAAGAATGAACGATGAAGAATGAACAAGGAACAATGATCAATGAAGAATGATCGATGAAGAATGAACAAGGATTAATGGTCAATGAAGAATGAACGATGAAGAATGAACAAGGATCAATGGTCAATGAAGAATGAACGATGAAGAATGAACAAGGATCAATGATCAATGAAGAATGAACAAGGATCAATGATCAATGAAGAATGAACGATGAAGAATGAACAAGGAGTAATGGTCAATGACGAATGAACGATGAAGAATGAACAAGGATCAATGATCAATGACGAATGAACGATGAAAAATGAACAAGGATCAATGATCAATGAAGAATGAACAAGGATCAATGATCAATGACGAATGAACGATGAAGAATGAACAAGGAGTAATGGTCAATGACGAATGAACGATGAAGAATGAACAAGGATCAATGATCAATGAAGAATGAACGATGAAGAATGAACAAGGATCAATGATCAATGAAGAATGAACGATGAAGAATGAACAAGGATCAATGATCAATGAAGAATGAACGATGAAGAATGAACAAGGAGTAATGGTCAATGACGACAGAACGATGAAGAATGAACAAGGATCAATGAACGATGAAGAATGAACAAGGATCAATGATCAAAGAAGAATGAACGATGAAGAATGAACAAGGTTCAATGATCAATGAAGAATGAACGATGAAGAATGAACAAGGATTAATGGTCAATGACGAATGAACGATGAAGAATGAACAAGGATCAATGATCAATGAAGAATGAACGATGAAGAATGAACAAGGATTAATGGTCAATGACGAATGAACGATGAAGAATGAACAAGGATCAATGATCAATGAAGAATGAACGATGAAGAATGAACAAGGATCAATGATAAATGAAAAATGAACGATGAAGAATGAATAAGGATCAATGATCAATGACGAATGAACGATGAAGAATGAACAAGGATCAATGATCAATGAAGAATGAACGATGAAGAATGAACAAGGAGTAATGGTCAATGACGAATGAACGATGAAGAATGAACAAGGATCAATGATCAATGACGAATGAACGATGAAAAATGAACAAGGATCAATGATCAATGAAGAATGAACAAGGATCAATGATCAATGACGAATGAACGATGAAGAATGAACAAGGAGTAATGGTCAATGACGAATGAACGATGAAGAATGAACAAGGATCAATGATCAATGAAGAATGAACGATGAAGAATGAACAAGGATCAATGATCAATGAAGAATGAACGATGAAGAATGAACAAGGATCAATGATCAATGAAGAATGAACGATGAAGAATGAACAAGGAGTAATGGTCAATGACGAATGAACGATGAAGAATGAACAAGGATCAATGATCAATGACGAATGAACGATGAAGAATGAACACGGATCAATGATCAATGAAGAATGAACAAGGATCAATGAACAAGGATTAATGGTCAATGACGAATGAACGATGAAGAATGAACAAGGATCTATGAAGAATGAACGATGAAGAATGAACAAGGATCTATGAAGAATGAACGATGAAGAATGAACAAGGATTAATGGTCATTGACAAATGAACGATGAAGAATGAACAAGTATCAATGATCAATGACGAATGAACGATGAAGAATGAACAAGGATCAATGATCAATGACGAATGAACGATGAAGAATGAACAAGGATCAATGATCAATGACGAATGAACGATGAAGAATGAACAAGGATCAATGATCAATGAAGAATGAACGATGAAGAATGAACAAGGAGTAATGGTCAATGACGAATGAACGATGAAGAATGAACAAGGATCAATGATCAATGACGAATGAACGATGAAGAATGAACAAGGATCAATGATCAATGAAGAATGAACGATGAAGAATGAACAAGGATCAATGATCAATGAAGAATGAACGATGAAGAATGAACAAGGATCAATGATCAATGAAGAATGAACGATGAAGAATGAACAAGGAACAATGATCAATGAAGAATGATCGATGAAGAATGAACAAGGATTAATGGTCAATGAAGAATGAACGATGAAGAATGAACAAGGATCAATGGTCAATGAAGAATGAACGATGAAGAATGAACAAGGATCAATGATCAATGAAGAATGAGCAAGGATCAATGATCAATGAAGAATGAACGATGAAGAATGAACAAGGAGTAATGGTCAATGACGAATGAACGATGAAGAATGAACAAGGATCAATGATCAATGACGAATGAACGATGAAAAATGAACAAGGATCAATGATCAATGAAGAATGAACAAGGATCAATGATCAATGACGAATGAACGATGAAGAATGAACAAGGAGTAATGGTCAATGACGAATGAACGATGAAGAATGAACAAGGATCAATGATCAATGAAGAATGAACGATGAAGAATGAACAAGGATCAATGATCAATGAAGAATGAACGATGAAGAATGAACAAGGATCAATGATCAATGAAGAATGAACGATGAAGAATGAACAAGGAGTAATGGTCAATGACGACAGAACGATGAAGAATGAACAAGGATCAATGAACGATGAAGAATGAACAAGGATCAATGATCAAAGAAGAATGAACGATGAAGAATGAACAAGGTTCAATGATCAATGAAGAATGAACAAGGATTAATGGTCAATGACGAATGAACGATGAAGAATGAACAAGGATCAATGATCAATGAAGAATGAACGATGAAGAATGAACAAGGATTAATGGTCAATGACGAATGAACGATGAAGAATGAACAAGGATCAATGATCAATGAAGAATGAACGATGAAGAATGAACAAGGATCAATGATAAATGAAAAATGAACGATGAAGAATGAATAAGGATCAATGATCAATGACGAATGAACGATGAAGAATGAACAAGGATCAATGATCAATGAAGAATGAACGATGAAGAATGAACAAGGAGTAATGGTCAATGACGAATGAACGATGAAGAATGAACAAGGATCAATGATCAATGACGAATGAACGATGAAGAATGAACAAGGATCAATGATCAATGAAGAATGAACGATGAAGAATGAACAAGGATCAATGATCAATGAAGAATGAACGATGAAGAATGAACAAGGAACAATGATCAATGAAGAATGATCGATGAAGAATGAACAAGGATTAATGGTCAATGAAGAATGAACGATGAAGAATGAACAAGGATCAATGGTCAATGAAGAATGAACGATGAAGAATGAACAAGGATCAATGATCAATGAAGAATGAACAAGGATCAAGGATCAAAGAAGAATGAACGATGAAGAATGAACAAGGATCAATGATCAATGAAGAATGAACGATGAAGAATGAACAAGGAGTAATGGTCAATGACGATAGAACGATGAAGAATGAACAAGGATCAATGAACGATGAAGAATGAACAAGGATCAATGATCAAAGAAGAATGAACGATGAAGAATGAACAAGGTTCAATGATCAATGAAGAATGAACGATGAAGAATGAACAAGGATTAATGGTCAATGACGAATGAACGATGAAGAATGAACAAGGATCAATGATCAATGAAGAATGAACGATGAAGAATGAACAAGGATTAATGGTCAATGACGAATGAACGATGAAGAATGAACAAGGATCAATGATCAATGAAGAATGAACGATAAAGAATGAACAAGGATCAATGATAAATGAAAAATGAACGATGAAGAATGAATAAGGATCAATGATCAATGACGAATGAACGATGAAGAATGAACAAGGATCAATGATCAATGAAGAATGAACGATGAAGAATGAACAAGGAGTAATGGTCAATGACGAATGAACGATGAAGAATGAACAAGGATCAATGATCAATGACGAATGAACGATGAAGAATGAACAAGGATCAATGATCAATGAAGAATGAACGATGAAGAATGAACAAGGATCAATGATCAATGACGAATGAACGATGAAGAATGAACAAGGATCAATGATCAATGACGAATGAACGATGAAGAATGAACAAGGATCAATGATCAATGAAGAATGAACGATGAAGAATGAACAAGGATCAATGATCAATGAAGAATGAACGATGAAGAATGAACAAGGAGTAATGGTCAATGACGACAGAACGATGAAGAATGAACAAGGATCAATGATCAATGAAGAATGAACAAGGATCAATGATCAAAGAAGAATGAACGATGAAGAATGAACAAGGTTCAATGATCAATGAAGAATGAACGATGAAGAATGAACAAGGATTAATGGTCAATGACGAATGAACGATGAAGAATGAACAAGGATCAATGATCAATGAAGAATGAACGATGAAGAATGAACAAGGATTAATGGTCAATGACGAATGAACGATGAAGAATGAACAAGGATCAATGATCAATGAAGAATGAACGATGAAGAATGAACAAGGATCAATGATAAATGAAAAATGAGCGATGAAGAATGAATAAGGATCAATGATCAATGAAGAATGAACAAGGATCAATGATCAAAGAAGAATGAACGATGAAGAATGAACAAGGTTCAATGATCAATGAAGAATGAACGATGAAGAATGAACAAGGATTAATGGTCAATGAAGAATGAACGATGAAGAATGAACAAGGATCAATGGTCAATGAAGAATGAACGATGAAGAATGAACAAGGATCAATGATCAATGAAGAATGAACAAGGATCAATGATCAAAGAAGAATGAACGATGAAGAATGAACAAGGATCAATGATCAATGAAGAATGAACGATGAAGAATGAACAAGGAGTAATGGTCAATGACGAATGAACGATGAAGAATGAACAAGGATCAATGATCAATGACGAATGAACGATGAAAAATGAACAAGGATCAATGATCAATGAAGAATGAACAAGGATCAATGATCAATGACGAATGAACGATGAAGAATGAACAAGGAGTAATGGTCAATGACGAATGAACGATGAAGAATGAACAAGGATCAATGATCAATGAAGAATGAACGATGAAGAATGAACAAGGATCAATGATCAATGAAGAATGAACGATGAAGAATGAACAAGGATCAATGATCAATGAAGAATGAACGATGAAGAATGAACAAGGAGTAATGGTCAATGACGAATGAACGATGAAGAATGAACAACGATCAATGATCAATGACGAATGAACGATGAAGAATGAACACGGATCAATGATCAATGAAGAATGAACAAGGATCAATGAACAAGGATTAATGGTCAATGACGAATGAACGATGAAGAATGAACAAGGATCTATGAAGAATGAACGATGAAGAATGAACAAGGATCTATGAAGAATGAACGATGAAGAATGAACAAGGATTAATGGTCATTGACAAATGAACGATGAAGAATGAACAAGTATCAATGATCAATGACGAATGAACGATGAAGAATGAACAAGGATCAATGATCAATGACGAATGAACGATGAAGAATGAACAAGGATCAATGATCAATGACGAATGAACGATGAAGAATGAACAAGGATCAATGATCAATGAAGAATGAACGATGAAGAATGAACAAGGAGTAATGGTCAATGACGAATGAACGATGAAGAATGAACAAGGATCAATGATCAATGACGAATGAACGATGAAGAATGAACAAGGATCAATGATCAATGAAGAATGAACGATGAAGAATGAACAAGGATCAATGATCAATGAAGAATGAACGATGAAGAATGAACAAGGATCAATGATCAATGAAGAATGAACGATGAAGAATGAACAAGGAACAATGATCAATGAAGAATGATCGATGAAGAATGAACAAGGATTAATGGTCAATGAAGAATGAACGATGAAGAATGAACAAGGATCAATGGTCAATGAAGAATGAACGATGAAGAATGAACAAGGATCAATGATCAATGAAGAATGAACAAGGATCAATGATCAATGAAGAATGAACGATGAAGAATGAACAAGGAGTAATGGTCAATGACGAATGAACGATGAAGAATGAACAAGGATCAATGATCAATGACGAATGAACGATGAAAAATGAACAAGGATCAATGATCAATGAAGAATGAACAAGGATCAATGATCAATGACGAATGAACGATGAAGAATGAACAAGGAGTAATGGTCAATGACGAATGAACGATGAAGAATGAACAAGGATCAATGATCAATGAAGAATGAACGATGAAGAATGAACAAGGATCAATGATCAATGAAGAATGAACGATGAAGAATGAACAAGGATCAATGATCAATGAAGAATGAACGATGAAGAATGAACAAGGAGTAATGGTCAATGACGACAGAACGATGAAGAATGAACAAGGATCAATGAACGATGAAGAATGAACAAGGATCAATGATCAAAGAAGAATGAACGATGAAGAATGAACAAGGTTCAATGATCAATGAAGAATGAACGATGAAGAATGAACAAGGATTAATGGTCAATGACGAATGAACGATGAAGAATGAACAAGGATCAATGATCAATGAAGAATGAACGATGAAGAATGAACAAGGATTAATGGTCAATGACGAATGAACGATGAAGAATGAACAAGGATCAATGATCAATGAAGAATGAACGATGAAGAATGAACAAGGATCAATGATAAATGAAAAATGAACGATGAAGAATGAATAAGGATCAATGATCAATGACGAATGAACGATGAAGAATGAACAAGGATCAATGATCAATGAAGAATGAACGATGAAGAATGAACAAGGAGTAATGGTCAATGACGAATGAACGATGAAGAATGAACAAGGATCAATGATCAATGACGAATGAACGATGAAAAATGAACAAGGATCAATGATCAATGAAGAATGAACAAGGATCAATGATCAATGACGAATGAACGATGAAGAATGAACAAGGAGTAATGGTCAATGACGAATGAACGATGAAGAATGAACAAGGATCAATGATCAATGAAGAATGAACGATGAAGAATGAACAAGGATCAATGATCAATGAAGAATGAACGATGAAGAATGAACAAGGATCAATGATCAATGAAGAATGAACGATGAAGAATGAACAAGGAGTAATGGTCAATGACGAATGAACGATGAAGAATGAACAAGGATCAATGATCAATGACGAATGAACGATGAAGAATGAACACGGATCAATGATCAATGAAGAATGAACAAGGATCAATGAACAAGGATTAATGGTCAATGACGAATGAACGATGAAGAATGAACAAGGATCTATGAAGAATGAACGATGAAGAATGAACAAGGATCTATGAAGAATGAACGATGAAGAATGAACAAGGATTAATGGTCATTGACAAATGAACGATGAAGAATGAACAAGTATCAATGATCAATGACGAATGAACGATGAAGAATGAACAAGGATCAATGATCAATGACGAATGAACGATGAAGAATGAACAAGGATCAATGATCAATGACGAATGAACGATGAAGAATGAACAAGGATCAATGATCAATGAAGAATGAACGATGAAGAATGAACAAGGAGTAATGGTCAATGACGAATGAACGATGAAGAATGAACAAGGATCAATGATCAATGACGAATGAACGATGAAGAATGAACAAGGATCAATGATCAATGAAGAATGAACGATGAAGAATGAACAAGGATCAATGATCAATGAAGAATGAACGATGAAGAATGAACAAGGATCAATGATCAATGAAGAATGAACGATGAAGAATGAACAAGGAACAATGATCAATGAAGAATGATCGATGAAGAATGAACAAGGATTAATGGTCAATGAAGAATGAACGATGAAGAATGAACAAGGATCAATGGTCAATGAAGAATGAACGATGAAGAATGAACAAGGATCAATGATCAATGAAGAATGAGCAAGGATCAATGATCAATGAAGAATGAACGATGAAGAATGAACAAGGAGTAATGGTCAATGACGAATGAACGATGAAGAATGAACAAGGATCAATGATCAATGACGAATGAACGATGAAAAATGAACAAGGATCAATGATCAATGAAGAATGAACAAGGATCAATGATCAATGACGAATGAACGATGAAGAATGAACAAGGAGTAATGGTCAATGACGAATGAACGATGAAGAATGAACAAGGATCAATGATCAATGAAGAATGAACGATGAAGAATGAACAAGGATCAATGATCAATGAAGAATGAACGATGAAGAATGAACAAGGATCAATGATCAATGAAGAATGAACGATGAAGAATGAACAAGGAGTAATGGTCAATGACGACAGAACGATGAAGAATGAACAAGGATCAATGAACGATGAAGAATGAACAAGGATCAATGATCAAAGAAGAATGAACGATGAAGAATGAACAAGGTTCAATGATCAATGAAGAATGAACAAGGATTAATGGTCAATGACGAATGAACGATGAAGAATGAACAAGGATCAATGATCAATGAAGAATGAACGATGAAGAATGAACAAGGATTAATGGTCAATGACGAATGAACGATGAAGAATGAACAAGGATCAATGATCAATGAAGAATGAACGATGAAGAATGAACAAGGATCAATGATAAATGAAAAATGAACGATGAAGAATGAATAAGGATCAATGATCAATGACGAATGAACGATGAAGAATGAACAAGGATCAATGATCAATGAAGAATGAACGATGAAGAATGAACAAGGAGTAATGGTCAATGACGAATGAACGATGAAGAATGAACAAGGATCAATGATCAATGACGAATGAACGATGAAGAATGAACAAGGATCAATGATCAATGAAGAATGAACGATGAAGAATGAACAAGGATCAATGATCAATGAAGAATGAGCGATGAAGAATGAACAAGGAACAATGATCAATGAAGAATGAACAAGGATTAATGGTCAATGAAGAATGAACGATGAAGAATGAACAAGGATCAATGGTCAATGAAGAATGAACGATGAAGAATGAACAAGGATCAATGATCAATGAAGAATGAACAAGGATTAATGATCAAAGAAGAATGAACGATGAAGAATGAACAAGGATCAATGATCAATGAAGAATGAACGATGAAGAATGAACAAGGAGTAATGGTCAATGACGACAGAACGATGAAGAATGAACAAGGATCAATGATCAATGACGAATGAACGATGAAGAATGAACAAGGATCAATGATCAATGACGAATGAACGATGAAGAATGAACAAGGATCAATGATCAATGACGAATGAACGATGAAGAATGAACAAGGATCAATGATCAATGAAGAATGAACGATGAAGAATGAACAAGGAGTAATGGTCAATGACGAATGAACGATGAAGAATGAACAAGGATCAATGATCAATGACGAATGAACGATGAAGAATGAACAAGGATCAATGATCAATGAAAAATGAACGATGAAGAATGAACAAGGATCAATGATCAATGAAGAATGAACGATGAAGAATGAACAAGGATCAATGATCAATGAAGAATGAACGATGAAGAATGAACAAGGAACAATGATCAATGAAGAATGATCGATGAAGAATGAACAAGGATTAATGGTCAATGAAGAATGAACGATGAAGAATGAACAAGGATCAATGATAAATGAAAAATGAACGATGAAGAATGAATAAGGATCAATGATCAATGAAGAATGAACGATGAAGAATGAACAAGGATCAATGATCAATGAAGAATGAACAAGGATCAATGATCAATGAAGAATGAACGATGAAGAATGAACAAGGAGTAATGGTCAATGACGAATGAGCGATGAAGAATGAACAAGGATCAATGATCAATGAAGAATGAACGATGAAGAATGAACAAGGAACAATGATCAATGAAGAATGATCGATGAAGAATGAACAAGGATTAATGGTCAATGAAGAATGAACGATGAAGAATGAACAAGGATCAATGGTCAATGAAGAATGAACGATGAAGAATGAACAAGGATCAATGATCAATGAAGAATGAACGATGAAGAATGAACAAGGAGTAATGGTCAATGACGAATGAACGATGAAGAATGAACAAGGATCAATGATCAATGACGAATGAACGATGAAGAATGAACAAGGATCAATGATCAATGAAGAATGAACGATGAAGAATGAACAAGGAACAATGATCAATGAAGAATGATCGATGAAGAATGAACAAGGATCAATGATCAATGAAGAATGAACGATGAAGAATGAACAAGGATCAATGATCAATGAAGAATGAACGATGAAGAATGAACAAGGAACAATGATCAATGAAGAATGATCGATGAAGAATGAACAAGGATTAATGGTCAATGAAGAATGAACGATGAAGAATGAACAAGGATCAATGGTCAATGAAGAATGAACGATGAAGAATGAACAAGGATCAATGATCAATGAAGAATGAACAAGGATCAATGATCAATGAAGAATGAACGATGAAGAATGAACAAGGAGTAATGGTCAATGACGAATGAACGATGAAGAATGAACAAGGATCAATGATCAATGACGAATGAACGATGAAAAATGAACAAGGATCAATGATCAATGAAGAATGAACAAGGATCAATGATCAATGAAGAATGAACGATGAAGAATGAACAAGGAGTAATGGTCAATGACGAATGAACGATGAAGAATGAACAAGTATCAATGATCAATGAAGAATGAACGATGAAGAATGAACAAAGATCAATGATCAATGAAGAATGAACGATGAAGAATGAACAAGGATCAATGATCAATGAAGAATGAACGATGAAGAATGAACAAGGAGTAATGGTCAAATACGACAGAACGATGAAGAATGAACAAGGATCAATGAACGATGAAGAATGAACAAGGATCAATGATCAAAGAAGAATGAACGATGAAGAATGAACAAGGTTCAATGATCAATGAAGAATGAACGATGAAGAATGAACAAGGATTAATGGTCAATGACGAATGAACGATGAAGAATGAACAAGGATCAATGATCAATGAAGAATGAACGATGAAGAATGAACAAGGATTAATGGTCAATGACGAATGAACGATGAAGAATGAACAAGGATCAATGATCAATGAAGAATGAACGATGAAGAATGAACAAGGATCAATGATAAATGAAAAATGAACGATGAAGAATGAATAAGGATCAATGATCAATGACGAATGAACGATGAAGAATGAACAAGGATCAATGATCAATGAAGAATGATCGATGAAGAATGAACAAGGATTAATGGTCAATGAAGAATGAACGATGAAGAATGAACAAGGATCAATGGTCAATGAAGAATGAACGATGAAGAATGAACAAGGATCAATGATCAATGAAGAATGAACAAGGATCAATGATCAAAGAAGAATGAACGATGAAGAATGAACAAGGATCAATGATCAATGAAGAATGAACGATGAAGAATGAACAAGGAGTAATGGTCAATGACGATAGAACGATGAAGAATGAACAAGGATCAATGAACGATGAAGAATGAACAAGGATCAATGATCAAAGAAGAATGAACGATGAAGAATGAACAAGGTTCAATGATCAATGAAGAATGAACGATGAAGAATGAACAAGGATTAATGGTCAATGACGAATGAACGATGAAGAATGAACAAGGATCAATGATCAATGAAGAATGAACGATGAAGAATGAACAAGGATTAATGGTCAATGACGAATGAACGATGAAGAATGAACAAGGATCAATGATCAATGAAGAATGAACGATAAAGAATGAACAAGGATCAATGATAAATGAAAAATGAACGATGAAGAATGAATAAGGATCAATGATCAATGACGAATGAACGATGAAGAATGAACAAGGATCAATGATCAATGAAGAATGAACGATGAAGAATGAACAAGGAGTAATGGTCAATGACGAATGAACGATGAAGAATGAACAAGGATCAATGATCAATGAAGAATGAACGATGAAGAATGAACAAGGATTAATGGTCAATGACGAATGAACGATGAAGAATGAACAAGGATCAATGATCAATGAAGAATGAACGATGAAGAATGAACAAGGATCAATGATAAATGAAAAATGAACGATGAAGAATGAATAAGGATCAATGATCAATGACGAATGAACGATGAAGAATGAACAAGGATCAATGATCAATGAAGAATGATCGATGAAGAATGAACAAGGATTAATGGTCAATGAAGAATGAACGATGAAGAATGAACAAGGATCAATGGTCAATGAAGAATGAACGATGAAGAATGAACAAGGATCAATGATCAATGAAGAATGAACAAGGATCAATGATCAAAGAAGAATGAACGATGAAGAATGAACAAGGATCAATGATCAATGAAGAATGAACGATGAAGAATGAACAAGGAGTAATGGTCAATGACGATAGAACGATGAAGAATGAACAAGGATCAATGAACGATGAAGAATGAACAAGGATCAATGATCAAAGAAGAATGAACGATGAAGAATGAACAAGGTTCAATGATCAATGAAGAATGAACGATGAAGAATGAACAAGGATTAATGGTCAATGACGAATGAACGATGAAGAATGAACAAGGATCAATGATCAATGAAGAATGAACGATGAAGAATGAACAAGGATTAATGGTCAATGACGAATGAACGATGAAGAATGAACAAGGATCAATGATCAATGAAGAATGAACGATAAAGAATGAACAAGGATCAATGATAAATGAAAAATGAACGATGAAGAATGAATAAGGATCAATGATCAATGACGAATGAACGATGAAGAATGAACAAGGATCAATGATCAATGAAGAATGAACGATGAAGAATGAACAAGGAGTAATGGTCAATGACGAATGAACGATGAAGAATGAACAAGGATCAATGATCAATGAAGAATGAACGATGAAGAATGAACAAGGATTAATGGTCAATGACGAATGAACGATGAAGAATGAACAAGGATCAATGATCAATGAAGAATGAACGATGAAGAATGAACAAGGATCAATGATAAATGAAAAATGAACGATGAAGAATGAATAAGGATCAATGATCAATGACGAATGAACGATGAAGAATGAACAAGGATCAATGATCAATGAAGAATGATCGATGAAGAATGAACAAGGATTAATGGTCAATGAAGAATGAACGATGAAGAATGAACAAGGATCAATGGTCAATGAAGAATGAACGATGAAGAATGAACAAGGATCAATGATCAATGAAGAATGAACAAGGATCAATGATCAAAGAAGAATGAACGATGAAGAATGAACAAGGATCAATGATCAATGAAGAATGAACGATGAAGAATGAACAAGGAGTAATGGTCAATGACGATAGAACGATGAAGAATGAACAAGGATCAATGAACGATGAAGAATGAACAAGGATCAATGATCAAAGAAGAATGAACGATGAAGAATGAACAAGGTTCAATGATCAATGAAGAATGAACGATGAAGAATGAACAAGGATTAATGGTCAATGACGAATGAACGATGAAGAATGAACAAGGATCAATGATCAATGAAGAATGAACGATGAAGAATGAACAAGGATTAATGGTCAATGACGAATGAACGATGAAGAATGAACAAGGATCAATGATCAATGAAGAATGAACGATAAAGAATGAACAAGGATCAATGATAAATGAAAAATGAACGATGAAGAATGAATAAGGATCAATGATCAATGACGAATGAACGATGAAGAATGAACAAGGATCAATGATCAATGAAGAATGAACGATGAAGAATGAACAAGGAGTAATGGTCAATGACGAATGAACGATGAAGAATGAACAAGGATCAATGATCAATGAAGAATGAACGATGAAGAATGAACAAGGATCAATGATCAATGACGAATGAACGATGAAGAATGAACAAGGATCAATGATTAATGAAGAATGAACAAGGATCAATGATCAAAGAAGAATGAACGATGAAGAATGAACAAGGTTCAATGATCAATGAAGAACGAACGATGAAGAATGAACAAGGATTAATGGTCAATGACGAATGAACGATGAAGAATGAAAAAGGATCAATGATCAATGAAGAATGAACGATGAAGAATGAACAAGGATTAATGGTCAATGACGAATGAACGATGAAGAATGAACAAGGATCAATGATCAATGACGAATGAACGATGAAGAATGAACAAGGATCAATGATCAATGAAGAATGAACGATGAAGAATGAACAAGGAGTAATGGTCAATGACGAATGAACGATGAAGAATGAACAAGGATCAATGATCAATGACGAATGAACGATGAAGAATGAACGATGAAGAATGAACAAGGAGTAATGGTCAATGACGAATGAACGATGAAGAATGAACAAGGATCAATGATCAATGACGAATGAACGATGAAGAATGAACAAGGATCAATGATCAATGAAGAATGAACGATGAAGAATGAACAAGGATCAATGATCAATGAAGAATGAACGATGAAGAATGAACAAGGAACAATGATCAATGAAGAATGATCGATGAAGAATGAACAAGGATTAATGGTCAATGAAGAATGAACGATGAAGAATGAACAAGGATCAATGGTCAATGAAGAATGAACGATGAAGAATGAACAAGGATCAATGATCAATGAAGAATGAACAAGGATCAATGATCAAAGAAGAATGAACGATGAAGAATGAACAAGGATCAATGATCAATGAAGAATGAACGATGAAGAATGAACAAGGAGTAATGGTCAATGACGATAGAACGATGAAGAATGAACAAGGATCAATGAACGATGAAGAATGAACAAGGATCAATGATCAAAGAAGAATGAACGATGAAGAATGAACAAGGTTCAATGATCAATGAAGAATGAACGATGAAGAATGAACAAGGATTAATGGTCAATGACGAATGAACGATGAAGAATGAACAAGGATCAATGATCAATGAAGAATGAACGATGAAGAATGAACAAGGATTAATGGTCAATGACGAATGAACGATGAAGAATGAACAAGGATCAATGATCAATGAAGAATGAACGATAAAGAATGAACAAGGATCAATGATAAATGAAAAATGAACGATGAAGAATGAATAAGGATCAATGATCAATGACGAATGAACGATGAAGAATGAACAAGGATCAATGATCAATGAAGAATGAACGATGAAGAATGAACAAGGAGTAATGGTCAATGACGAATGAACGATGAAGAATGAACAAGGATCAATGATCAATGAAGAATGAACGATGAAGAATGAACAAGGATCAATGATCAATGACGAATGAACGATGAAGAATGAACAAGGATCAATGATTAATGAAGAATGAACAAGGATCAATGATCAAAGAAGAATGAACGATGAAGAATGAACAAGGTTCAATGATCAATGAAGAATGAACGATGAAGAATGAACAAGGATTAATGGTCAATGACGAATGAACGATGAAGAATGAAAAAGGATCAATGATCAATGAAGAATGAACGATGAAGAATGAACAAGGATTAATGGTCAATGACGAATGAACGATGAAGAATGAACAAGGATCAATGATCAATGACGAATGAACGATGAAGAATGAACAAGGATCAATGATCAATGAAGAATGAACGATGAAGAATGAACAAGGAGTAATGGTCAATGACGAATGAACGATGAAGAATGAACAAGGATCAATGATCAATGACGAATGAACGATGAAGAATGAACGATGAAGAATGAACAAGGAGTAATGGTCAATGACGAATGAACGATGAAGAATGAACAAGGATCAATGATCAATGACGAATGAACGATGAAGAATGAACAAGGATCAATGATCAATGAAGAATGAACGATGAAGAATGAACAAGGATCAATGATCAATGAAGAATGAGCGATGAAGAATGAACAAGGAACAATGATCAATGAAGAATGAACAAGGATTAATGGTCAATGAAGAATGAACGATGAAGAATGAACAAGGATCAATGGTCAATGAAGAATGAACGATGAAGAATGAACAAGGATCAATGATCAATGAAGAATGAACAAGGATTAATGATCAAAGAAGAATGAACGATGAAGAATGAACAAGGATCAATGATCAATGAAGAATGAACGATGAAGAATGAACAAGGAGTAATGGTCAATGACGACAGAACGATGAAGAATGAACAAGGATCAATGATCAATGACGAATGAACGATGAAGAATGAACAAGGATCAACGATCAATGAAGAATGAACGATGAAGAATGAACAAGGATCAATGATCAATGACGAATGAACGATGAAGAATGAACAAGGATCAATGATCAATGAAGAATGAACAAGGATCAA
The DNA here is from genome assembly GCF_026212465.1 of Amaranthus tricolor. Lineage (NCBI taxonomy): Eukaryota > Viridiplantae > Streptophyta > Magnoliopsida > Caryophyllales > Amaranthaceae > Amaranthus > Amaranthus tricolor. The sequence goes on along the minus strand of NC_080059.1, from coordinate 25,341,275 downwards.
TGATCAAAGAAGAATGAACGATGAAGAATGAACAAGGTTCAATGATTAATGAAGAATGAACGATGAAGAATGAACAAGGATTAATGGTCAATGACGAATGAACGATCAAGAATGAACAAGGATCAATGATCAATGAAGAATGAACGATGAAGAATGAACAAGGATCAATGATAAATGAAAAATGAACGATGAAGAATGAATAAGGATCAATGATCAATGACGAATGAACGATGAAGAATGAACAAGGATCAATGATCAATGAAGAATGAACGATGAAGAATGAACAAGGAGTAATGGTCAATGACGAATGAACGATGAAGAATGAACAAGGATCAATGATCAATGACGAATGAACGATGAAGAATGAACAAGGATCAATGATCAATGAAGAATGAACGATGAAGAATGAACAAGGATCAATGATAAATGAAAAATGAACGATGAAGAATGAATAAGGATCAATGATCAATGACGAATGAACGATGAAGAATGAACAAGGATCAATGATCAATGAAGAATGAACGATGAAGAATGAACAAGGATCAATGATCAATGAAGAATGAACGATGAAGAATGAACAAGGAACAATGATCAATGAAGAATGATCGATGAAGAATGAACAAGGATTAATGGTCAATGAAGAATGAACGATGAAGAATGAACAAGGATCAATGGTCAATGAAGAATGAACGATGAAGAATGAACAAGGATCAATGATCAATGAAGAATGAACAAGGATCAATGATCAATGAAGAATGAACGATGAAGAATGAACAAGGATCAATGATCAATGAAGAATGAACGATGAAGAATGAACAAGGAGTAATGGTCAATGACGACAGAACGATGAAGAATGAACAAGGATCAATGAACGATGAAGAATGAACAAGGATCAATGATCAAAGAAGAATGAACGATGAAGAATGAACAAGGTTCAATGATCAATGAAGAATGAACGATGAAGAATGAACAAGGATTAATGGTCAATGACGAATGAACGATGAAGAATGAACAAGGATCAATGATCAATGAAGAATGAACGATGAAGAATGAACAAGGAGTAATGGTCAATGACGAATGAACGATGAAGAATGAACAAGGATCAATGATCAATGACGACTGAACGATGAAAAATGAACAAGGATCAATGATCAATGAAGAATGAACAAGGATCAATGATCAATGACGAATGAACGATGAAGAATGAATAAGGAGTAATGGTCAATGACGAATGAACGATGAAGAATGAACAAGGATCAATGATCAATGAAGAATGAACGATGAAGAATGAACAAGGATCAATGATCAATGAAGAATGAAAGATGAAGAATGAACAAGGAACAATGATCAATGAAGAATGATCGATGAAGAATGAACAAGGATTAATGGTCAATGAAGAATGAACGATGAAGAATGAACAAGGATCAATGGTCAATGAAGAATGAACGATGAAGAATGAACAAGGATCAATGATCAATGAAGAATGAACAAGGATCAATGATCAAAGAAGAATGAACGATGAAGAATGAACAAGGATCAATGATCAATGAAGAATGAACGATGAAGAATGAACAAGGAGTAATGGTCAATGACGAATGAACGATGAAGAATGAACAAGGATCAATGATCAATGACGAATGAACGATGAAGAATGAACAAGGATCAATGATCAATGAAGAATGAACAAGGATCAATGATCAATGACGAATGAACGATGAAGAATGAACAAGGATCAATGATCAATGAAGAATGAACAAGGATCAATGGTCAATGACGAATGAACGATGAAGAATGAACAAGGATCAATGATCAATGACAAATGAACGATGAAGAATGAACAAGGATCAATGATCAATGACGAATGAACGATGAAGAATGAACAAGGGTCAATGATCAATGAAGAATGAACAAGGATCATTGATCAAAGAAAAATGAACGATGAAGAATGAACAAGGATCAATGATCAATGAAGAATGAACGATGAAGAATGAACAAGGAGTAATGGTCAATGACGAATGAACGATGAAGAATGAACAAGGATCAATGATCAATGACGAATGAACGATGAAGAATGAACAAGGATCAATGATCAATGAAGAATGAACAAGGATCAATGATCAATGACGAATGAACGATGAAGAATGAACAAGGATCAATGATCAATGAAGAATGAACAAGGATCAATGGTCAATGACGAATGAACGATGAAGAATGAACAAGGATAAATGATCAATGAAGAATGAACGATGAAGAATGAATAAGGATCAATGATCAATGACGAATGAACGATGAAGAATGAACAAGGATCAATGATCAATAAAGAATGAAAGATGAAGAATGAACAAGGAGTAATGGTCAATGACGAATGAACGATGAAGAATGAACAAGGATCAATGATCAATGACGAATGAACGATGAAGAATGAACAAGGATCAATGATCAATGAAGAATGAACGATGAAGAATGAACAAGGATCAACGATCAATGAAGAATGAACAAGGATCAATGATCAAAGAAGAATGAACGATGAAGAATGAACAAGGATCAATGATCAATGAAGAATGAACGATGAAGAATGAACAAGGAACAATGATCAATGAAGAATGATCGATGAAGAATGAACAAGGATTAATGGTCAATGAAGAATGAACGATGAAGAATGAACAAGGATCAATGGTCAATGAAGAATGAACGATGAAGAATGAACAAGGATCAATGATCAATGAAGAATGAACAAGGATCAATGATCAAAGAAGAATGAACGATGAAGAATGAACAAGGATCAATGATCAATGAAGAATGAACGATGAAGAATGAACAAGGAGTAATGGTCAATGACGAATGAACGATGAAGAATGAACAAGGATCAATGATCAATGACGAATGAACGATGAAAAATGAACAAGGATCAATGATCAATGAAGAATGAACAATGAAGAATGAACAAGGAGTAATGGTCAATGACGAATGAACGATGAAGAATGAACAAGGATCAATGATCAATGAAGAATGAACGATGAAGAATGAACAAGGAGTAATGGTCAATGACGAATGAACGATGAAGAATGAACAAGTATCAATGATCAATGAAGAATGAACGATGAAGAATGAACAAAGATCAATGATCAATGAAGAATGAACGATGAAGAATGAACAAGGATCAATGATCAATGAAGAATGAACGATGAAGAATGAACAAGGAGTAATGGTCAAATACGACAGAACGATGAAGAATGAACAAGGATCAATGAACGATGAAGAATGAACAAGGATCAATGATCAAAGAAGAATGAACGATGAAGAATGAACAAGGTTCAATGATCAATGAAGAATGAACGATGAAGAATGAACAAGGATTAATGGTCAATGACGAATGAACGATGAAGAATGAACTAGGATCAATGATCAATGAAGAATGAACGATGAAGAATGAACAAGGATTAATGGTCAATGACGAATGAACGATGAAGAATGAACAAGGATCAATGATCAATGAAGAATGAACGATGAAGAATGAACAAGGATCAATGATAAATGAAAAATGAACGATGAAGAATGAATAAGGATCAATGATCAATGACGAATGAACGATGAAGAATGAACAAGGATCAATGATCAATGAAGAATGAACGATGAAGAATGAACAAGGAGTAATGGTCAATGACGAATGAACGATGAAGAATGAACAAGGATCAATGATCAATGACGAATGAACGATGAAGAATGAACAAGGATCAATGATCAATGAAGAATGAACGATGAAGAATGAACAAGGATCAATGATCAATGAAGAATGAACGATGAAGAATGAACAAGGAACAATGATCAATGAAGAATGATCGATGAAGAATGAACAAGGATTAATGGTCAATGAAGAATGAACGATGAAGAATGAACAAGGATCAATGGTCAATGAAGAATGAACGATGAAGAATGAACAAGGATCAATGATCAATGAAGAATGAACAAGGATCAATGATCAAAGAAGAATGAACGATGAAGAATGAACAAGGATCAATGATCAATGAAGAATGAACGATGAAGAATGAACAAGGAGTAATGGTCAATGACGATAGAACGATGAAGAATGAACAAGGATCAATGAACGATGAAGAATGAACAAGGATCAATGATCAAAGAAGAATGAACGATGAAGAATGAACAAGGTTCAATGATCAATGAAGAATGAACGATGAAGAATGAACAAGGATTAATGGTCAATGACGAATGAACGATGAAGAATGAACAAGGATCAATGATCAATGAAGAATGAACGATGAAGAATGAACAAGGATTAATGGTCAATGACGAATGAACGATGAAGAATGAACAAGGATCAATGATCAATGAAGAATGAACGATAAAGAATGAACAAGGATCAATGATAAATGAAAAATGAACGATGAAGAATGAATAAGGATCAATGATCAATGACGAATGAACGATGAAGAATGAACAAGGATCAATGATCAATGAAGAATGAACGATGAAGAATGAACAAGGAGTAATGGTCAATGACGAATGAACGATGAAGAATGAACAAGGATCAATGATCAATGACGAATGAACGATGAAGAATGAACAAGGATCAATGATCAATGAAGAATGAACGATGAAGAATGAACAAGGATCAATGATCAATGACGAATGAACGATGAAGAATGAACAAGGATCAATGATTAATGAAGAATGAACAAGGATCAATGATCAAAGAAGAATGAACGATGAAGAATGAACAAGGTTCAATGATCAATGAAGAATGAACGATGAAGAATGAACAAGGATTAATGGTCAATGACGAATGAACGATGAAGAATGAAAAAGGATCAATGATCAATGAAGAATGAACGATGAAGAATGAACAAGGATTAATGGTCAATGACGAATGAACGATGAAGAATGAACAAGGATCAATGATCAATGAAGAATGAACGATGAAGAATGAACAAGGATCAATGATAAATGAAAAATGAACGATGAAGAATGAATAAGGATCAATGATCAATGACGAATGAACGATGAAGAATGAACAAGGATCAATGATCAATGAAGAATGAACGATGAAGAATGAGCAAGGAGTAATGGTCAATGACGAATGAACGATGAAGAATGAACAAGGATCAATGATCAATGACGAATGAACGATGAAGAATGAACAAGGATCAATGATCAATGAAGAATGAACGATGAAGAATGAACAAGGATCAATGATCAATGAAGAATGAGCGATGAAGAATGAACAAGGAACAATGATCAATGAAGAATGAACAAGGATTAATGGTCAATGAAGAATGAACGATGAAGAATGAACAAGGATCAATGGTCAATGAAGAATGAACGATGAAGAATGAACAAGGATCAATGATCAATGAAGAATGAACAAGGATTAATGATCAAAGAAGAATGAACGATGAAGAATGAACAAGGATCAATGATCAATGAAGAATGAACGATGAAGAATGAACAAGGAGTAATGGTCAATGACGACAGAACGATGAAGAATGAACAAGGATCAATGATCAATGACGAATGAACGATGAAGAATGAACAAGGATCAACGATCAATGAAGAATGAACGATGAAGAATGAACAAGGATCAATGATCAATGACGAATGAACGATGAAGAATGAACAAGGATCAATGATCAATGAAGAATGAACAAGGATCAATGATCAAAGAAGAATGAACGATGAAGAATGAACAAGGTTCAATGATTAATGAAGAATGAACGATGAAGAATGAACAAGGATTAATGGTCAATGACGAATGAACGATGAAGAATGAACAAGGATCAATGATCAATGAAGAATGAACGATGAAGAATGAACAAGGATCAATGATAAATGAAAAATGAACGATGAAGAATGAATAAGGATCAATGATCAATGACGAATGAACGATGAAGAATGAACAAGGATCAATGATCAATGAAGAATGAACGATGAAGAATGAACAAGGATCAATGATCAATGAAGAATGAACGATGAAGAATGAACAAGGATCAATGATCAATGAAGAATGAACGATGAAGAATGAACAAGGAACAATGATCAATGAAGAATGATCGATGAAGAATGAACAAGGATTAATGGTCAATGACGAATGAACGATGAAGAATGAACAAGGATCAATGATCAATGACGAATGAACGATGAAGAATGAACAAGGATCAATGATCAATGAAGAATGAACGATGAAGAATGAACAAGGATCAATGCTCAATGACGAATGAACGATGAAGAATGAACAAGGATCAATGATTAATGAAGAATGAACAAGGATCAATGATCAAAGAAGAATGAACGATAAAGAATGAACAAGGTTCAATGATCAATGAAGAATGAACGATGAAGAATGAACAAGGATTAATGGTCAATGACGAATGAACGATGAAGAATGAAAAAGGATCAATGATCAATGAAGAATGAACGATGAAGAATGAACAAGGATTAATGGTCAATGACGAATGAACGATGAAGAATGAACAAGGATCAATGATCAATGAAGAATGAACGATGAAGAATGAACAAGGATCAATGATAAATGAAAAATGAACGATGAAGAATGAATAAGGATCAATGATCAATGACGAATGAACGATGAAGAATGAACAAGGATCAATGATCAATAAAGAATGAACGATGAAGAATGAACAAGGAGTAATGGTCAATGACGAATGAACGATGAAGAATGAACAAGGATCAATGATCAATGACGAATGAACGATGAAGAATGAACAAGGATCAATGATCAATGAAGAATGAACGATGAAGAATGAACAAGGATCAATGATCAATGAAGAATGAGCGATGAAGAATGAACAAGGAACAATGATCAATGAAGAATGAACAAGGATTAATGGTCAATGAAGAATGAACGATGAAGAATGAACAAGGATCAATGGTCAATGAAGAATGAACGATGAAGAATGAACAAGGATCAATGATCAATGAAGAATGAACAAGGATTAATGATCAAAGAAGAATGAACGATGAAGAATGAACAAGGATCAATGATCAATGAAGAATGAACGATGAAGAATGAACAAGGAGTAATGGTCAATGACGACAGAACGATGAAGAATGAACAAGGATCAATGATCAATGACGAATGAACGATGAAGAATGAACAAGGATCAACGATCAATGAAGAATGAACGATGAAGAATGAACAAGGATCAATGATCAATGACGAATGAACGATGAAGAATGAACAAGGATCAATGATCAATGAAGAATGAACAAGGATCAATGATCAAAGAAGAATGAACGATGAAGAATGAACAAGGTTCAATGATTAATGAAGAATGAACGATGAAGAATGAACAAGGATTAATGGTCAATGACGAATGAACGATGAAGAATGAACAAGGATCAATGATCAATGAAGAATGAACGATGAAGAATGAACAAGGATCAATGATAAATGAAAAATGAACGATGAAGAAGGAATAAGGATCAATGATCAATGACGAATGAACGATGAAGAATGAACAAGGATCAATGATCAATGAAGAATGAACGATGAAGAATGAACAAGGAGTAATGGTCAATGACGAATGAACGATGAAGAATGAACAAGGATCAATGATCAATGACGAATGAACGATGAAGAATGAACAAGGATCAATGATCAATGAAGAATGAACGATGAAGAATGAACAAGGATCAATGATAAATGAAAAATGAACGATGAAGAATGAATAAGGATCAATGATCAATGACGAATGAACGATGAAGAATGAACAAGGATCAATGATCAATGAAGAATGAACGATGAAGAATGAACAAGGATCAATGATCAATGAAGAATGAATGATGAAGAATGAACAAGGAACAATGATCAATGAAGAATGATCGATGAAGAATGAACAAGGATTAATGGTCAATGAAGAATGAACGATGAAGAATGAACAAGGATCAATGGTCAATGAAGAATGAACGATGAAGAATGAACAAGGATCAATGATCAATGAAGAATGAA